>NC_136655.1:2941956-3094456 GCF_949748355.1 Melanostigma gelatinosum | reverse complement strand
AAAAATATAGCCGTCACACAGTGAAGCCGCATCTTTCCCAGTTTAAGATCCACTCACTAGATTTCTTCCAGAGCTTTCAGAAACATTTGGTTTTCTTCCTTGATGTGGCTGAAAGCTCCAGAAGATATTTAGTGAATGGATTTGTAAACATTATCAGTTAAAGGTTCACTCCACCGATTTTAAACATGAAGGTTAATTTACTTCCTTTTCAACCTGTGAAATAAAAGAAAATAATAATAACGCTGGTCGAACTTAAAAAAGTCATTTTTAAATTGACACTTTTAAGCCAATCAAAGGCCCATTTTCTTTTAAATAAATGTTTTTTCTTGGCAGTATACGAACTACTTAAAGTGTTACTCACACGACCATCTTTTCTTACAGCTTTTACTTTAATATATCTCAGATGTTCTGCTTCACTTCTGAGGAAATTCCCTCGACTAAATCCACACGTTCAAGCCTCTCAGATACGATTTTATTTGTCTTTTCACGATTGTTTGCTGCTACGATGGCTGCCGCTGTCTCTCCAACACCGAGAGCTTCCTCTGAGTGTCTGGAGACGATTAAATGAAATCCTCAAACTGAACTCTCTGTGAATGGAGACGACCTGTCTATGAAGCCACTATAAGCTCGGCCCGCTCACACGCCTCTTATCGCTCCATGGAGTAGAAACTGTATTAGATTGCGTCTCTCATCAGCGTTTGTTTATGCATGGCATTCTCTTACCTCCTTCTTGGGATTATTTTCTGGTAATATGGCATAAAAAATGGCATTGCAGTTGTTTTAAACTATTTAATTATTATAGTTTTATTTCTACCTGAGTTTCCTCTTTGGTTGGACATGTGGTTTTCTTTTGCTTTTGTGTTTCTTATATTTCTGATGATGATGGGATTACTTGAAGTTTGTTGTTTTATTTTGTTAATTTGTTAAAAGAAGATGTGATGCTGTAGTTTTGCCTCTGACATTATTTCCTGTTGTGGACATTTTGCTTAACTGTGTTTCCTCTTCAGCCAAAAACGTTTATCTAAACTGGGAACCAACTGCCAACATGATGAAGTCACTTTTTAATTTAAACATCCAGATGCAAAGATGCCTCATCGTGTAGTTAACAATGTTCTTAATTCCTCATATCTGAACACTGACTCCCAACTACAACAATAATACATAAAATATATGAAGTATATCAAAATGATCTCAAATATATGAACACGGTATCAGGCTCTACAACCGTGCTAGGCTACACTTCGAGCTAAATGCTAACGCTAGCATGCTGATGCTACAACATCCTTGTTTAGCATGTTAGCATAACTTCAGCCTCTTGGTGGCGGTAGAGGAAAAGTGAGAGGATCCCCAAAATCAGTAATCCTCTGGGGACCATGAATGTCTGTGCAAAAATGCATGTCAATTCATCAAATAGTTGTTAAGATATTTTCATTTTTGCACGGCTAAAATTATCCAAAATACTTATGCAAGGAAACAAGATATGAATCATGACAAAACCATGAAACACTCCACTAGACATCTCTTTTAATATTGTATATTATTTATTTGTTTAGCAAACACTAACAAACATACGTTATCATTGAGACTGTGCACAGACTATGAATATATCTAAAAATACAAAGAGATGACTCAACTAACACCTCTAACGGTCTTTAATTAAATAGATTTAAATCTGCTGGATTCATATCAGACCTGTGAATTACTTTGTGTTTGTTTTACTCCACTTTTAGCACCAGACGGGTGGAGATAAGGTATTTCTGTAAACCTTATTAAGTTAAATTAAAAGTAATATTGATGGATTAGACTCTTCTCTTTAAGTCATGAAAACACTGTGCCATAGAAATAATTCAGGTAAAATAAAGAAGTAGAGTAGAAACTAAAAACCTTGAACACAACTTCTAAATATCCATGATTTTCTTGTTTTTAAAGGATTATTTTTAGGTTTAAAAAAGATGCCTTAAACATCAGAACAGATTACAAATCAAGAGGTTTTATATTATTATATTATTCATACCAGTGAATCATTGTTAATACAGGGTCAAGAGGTCAAACATGAGACTACTGCCAGGAATAAAAAGATTTAATCTCTTTTACATCTTTACATCTTCCTCCACACGTTAAATATTTCACTGCTCGTTGTCGTGAACTCAAACCTGATTATAAAACCGTCATTCACCGGCGTCCTGAAACGTGTGTTCACTGTATGCTGCTGTTTGTATACGGAAACAGGAAATGAACTTTGTGTTCAATAACTTGCTGAATGTGACGCGACTCTGACGGTTTTCTCAGGTGGCTGTTAAGTCAAACACAAGCTCAGCGCCTCTCAGATGGGAATTCCCTGAAATGGTAAAAATAGGACAAACCAACCTGTGGAAGGATCAAATGATCTGCTGGTTCGTCTTCTTCTGAGCACTTCAAGGAGTTCTTGTCCCAGTTGGCTTCAAGAAAATGTAGATTCAAGTTAATTCTTTAAAAACGATCTGAACATGGCTTCAAGTGTCAGACTTTATCAACTGTTTAACAGGCTGTAAACTCTTAATACTTCTGCAAATATAATAAGTCTATAACACGAGTTAAGAAGAACTCATCAGCTGATTTATTTCAGTATTTAGATTATAACACCAGTTTACTGGGTTTATGCCCAAAACATATATGGATACAAATTTAGTCATGATAAAAACATACATTTTGACTTTTCATCTTATAATTTTGGCTGTTTGTCTCATAACTTTGACTTTTTGTCTCCTAGCTTTCACTTTTAGTTTCTTAACTTTGAGTTTTTGTCTCCTAATGTTGACTTTTTGTGTCATAACTTTGAGTTTTTGTTTCATAACTTTGACTCTTTGTCTCATAAATTTGACTTTTTGTCTCATAACTTTGACATTGTGTCTCATAACATTGACTTTTTGTCTCATAACTTTGACTTTTTGTCTCATAACTTTGACTTTTTGTCTCGTAGTTTAGACCTATAAACTAAAATGCTATTTTCTCATCATTACTTTTCATCTTTTTATCTTGTTTTTACTGTTTAAAATTAGCTCCCGTAGTGTTTTCTAGATCCGTAGTTCCCAATCTTTTCTACCTGTGACCCCTTAAAAAGATGCAACGTCTTGCAGCCTTTCATCACCAGTTTAAACTATTGTCCTGTTTTATTTCAATGACATTCTGCTGCCCGAGGAAATAAAATGATTCAGTAATTCATATGAGAAAAGACAAGAAAAAGTGACAAAGTAGAAAATTCATGAGGCAGAAATATGTTTTTGTTTTAATTTATGTGGGAACCAAAATAAATCAATCAAAATAAACATACATTTTAATGACCAAACCAAAAATATTAAACTCACACTCAAGATCTTATTTTGTTATGGCCAGAGTCATCTTTAACGTGACTGATGACGACTGATGAGTCATGTTAAACTGCTGCTGCTGGCTCAGGTTGTTTTTATTTGTTCATGAGTCAGCCGCCGCAGCAGTCAGTGAGTATATAGAAACAGATCACTTCTTGGAAAGAGGAAGAATTATACGTCGTCCCGTTCATCGTCAACAACAAGTGCCGGTTAAATTTTCACACGTTTGTGAGGATTTCAGACATTGAAGACGTCGTAGATTCACAACATGTAGTTCATTTAAATGAATGTAAACTTCCTCTTTGTTATTTTAGTTTGTCTGTAACAGTTCCTCTTTTCTCTTGTCAAAACACTACTGCCAAAGTGAAAGTATTTTGATGTTAAAGAAGGTTATTATACCACTGACACACCATTCAAAACAACTGTTAACCAACACAAAGAGGTTCTGGAAGTTTCTGTCACAAAAACAAAAACACCTTTTTACTTTGGGATGCATTTTGTGGACTTTTAAAAATGTTTAAGGGAAGAATAAAAAATAAATAAATGTGTGTATGTATGTATATATACATTAACATTTGCGTAATCTTATCATTTTATTATAAATAAAGTTGAAACACTTTTTTTATTTGCTGTTTCACTGTCAGTTTCACTTTTGTGTTTGGTTAGAAACAACACTTGATCGCACAATATAATATATTTATATGTTTTAAAATATAAATATATGATAATACGTTTTTTATAAATGTATCTATTTTCTGATTTTCAGTAGAAAAACACCTGAAGTTGTGAGGACACAAAGCACACAAACTAGTTTTCTGCCACGTGACAGTTCTCTGACGCCATTACGTAAGACTTCGTAAGTCTCTGACGTCATTGCGTAAGACTTGGACCGTAAGCCTTTAAAAGAGTAACTCAGCGGAAGGAGGAGTAATAACCTGCAGCTAGTGGAGGAGGAAGGTGTCACTTGGAGCATATTTGTGCCTCTTTTTACTCAATTGGACCGTAAGTACTCATATACTTTTATGCTTTTCAAATATTATTCCTTTATTATTAAAGTTTACTTCCGCATTCTTGACTCGATACAGTTGTAACAAACTTAACGTCTAAACATCTGTTAAAAGTGTATTTTATTCATCAAACATGCCGTGTGACAGTTAATTAACTTATTGTTTAAGTTACTGACTGTGTGTTAGTTGTGTGTTTTAAGTAAAAACAATTTATTAACAAGTTAATAAACGAGTGCATGCCTCGACATGACTGGAAAGTTTCATGAGTGTAATGTCCACTAACCACCAGTAGGGGGGGTAAAACAGTGGCCTGTAGGTTAATGGTAAGTAAAATGACTTCAAATACAGATTCAAATGACGAATATTACATGAATAATAAGAGTTATACTACACTACTATAGAGTATGAACAAATGTTTATTACACAGCTCTTGGCGTGTGTAGAATACAGACATCAGGGTCAGCAGAAATAAACACTCAATGGGAAATTATGTGGTAACTATTTAACTAATTGAGTATTTTGTAATTTTTAAGGCTTAAAAGGCTAAACTTTCACTCGTTCCAGATTTCTTAAATGTGAGGATTTGCTGACATTAATATTTATGAGGTTTTGATAGTTCGTCATGATCCATAATGCATTTTAAAGACGTCACCTCGTGGCAGTATTCACTGTTCTCTTACAGTCTATAATGCAAAATAATAAAATTAAAGAAGCAACAACTGATAGAAGAACATGTTTATGATGAACACTTGTTTAGCACAAAATCCCTCATTTTGAGTTTAATCTTATATTTGAAGGATTTTTTTCCATTTTTAATCAACAGTAAACCAACATGGCGAACGGACACGTGAAAATCCACGACCCCTTCTCCAGCCTGGATGGCACCACAGACGCTAAACCTACCTCAGACTCCGACAGCATGGAGGACACGGTGGAGCTCAGGCTCCTCATGGCCTACGCCAAGAGGAGAGGACCTCAGAGGAAGTCTCCTCAGAAGGAGTCTCCTTCACAGGACGTCTTAATATCCGGTGGCCTCGACGCAAACAAGTCGTCCTCGCCTCAGAAGACGGCGAAAGAGAAGAAGAAGAGGAGGATGAAGAGATGGAGACTAAACATTTTCAGCTGTATCAAACCTCAGAGCGAAGACAAAGAACCGAGACGAATGAATGAGACTGAGTCTGACTGTGAAAACAGATGTGGTCCTGTGTGTGGTGAGGATCATTGCTTTTATTTTTGATGATTGGCACCATCGTTTTGTCTGTAAAATTATATAAAATGACGACTTTAATGACTGAAGTCACTGTAAAGTCCAGAGCTCTGGTTCATATTTAATCAATGATATTTGGGATGTTCAAATGATGGATTTGTAGCTATTTTTATGCATAAAACAGTCAAATTAAAAGATGTTATAAAGTTACTTTATCGAGCAAACGGCAGGCATCTAAATGAACTTATGAATCAGATTAAGTGTGACAATTATCAACAGATTACATCGACAATGAAAATAATTATCAGTTGCAGCCCAAATATATTTAATTCTGTCATCTACCGAAACAGACGACACATTCTTCATCACCTGCTCGTCTACGTCACCTTGTGTTTTTGAACTTCAGCTCCAAGTTGATAACCAGCCGACGGCGTGTTTGTATTCGTAGGATACAGGCTGGGACTTGTTGCTGTGCTTTCTTTCCGTTCTCTAAACCGTTTCATTCGTGTTTGTATTATAGAAGAAGAAGAAGAAGAAGAGGAGGATGCGTTGAAAGAGGCGGCAAATAAACTGACGAAGATCGCTGATGAAATCCAGTTCCTTCCTCCAGAAATAGAGCCCGACTCGCCAGAAGGTGAGCTTTGGTTTCCTCTCAGAATAAACACGACGCTCCTTTTAGTGAAGACTTCATCCACAAACATGTCTCCAGAGCTGCAGAGCTTTAAGCAGCACAGATACTGCAACTGTATATAAATATTGCAATACTTTCATCACCACTGTGTTAACCTCCTTCCTTAAACGTGCCACTAAACAAAATGTAGGTGATGTTTGAGCATCAGGAAATATGAAACTGTATCTGTTGGTTTGGATTTCCTTTAAACCGTTGATCGTCGTTGTGTTCTTCCAGATGAAGATGAGAATGTGGAGAAAATGATCGGCCTGCTGCTGAGAGACGCTGGAGACCGGCTCAACGAGAAGGTAAGAAACGTATATAGTTAATATAATTCTACCTCTCTGGAGGATTCATAGGGAACTCTTTCACGGTAAAGGTTTGGAAGTCGTGCATATTGTTGTTTTTGTGCCCGTCGTCCACCGTATCGGGACGGTCTAGAGCTCACAGATGGCTCATAAACATAATACCTTAGTGTGTGAAATGGTGACGGCTGTTTTATCCACCAATGAAAAGACTCTAAACACGAAGAAACCGTTTGTGGTCCTCACCAGGAGCTGAAAGACGCCGCTATCGCCACGGAGCTTTTCCAGGACTACGCTTTCTTTAAGCTGCTGATGTCGACTCTTCTCTTGAGGATGGGCCTCAAGAGCCGCCACCCAGACTCTCCGGGGCCCAAAGCATCGCCCGAAACCCAGATCGCCGTCGCCTGTGAGGTGAGAGCAACCTTTATGGTCTTATTAATAAATACAACCAAAGTAAAAACAGGTATTTTTTGGGGGGTATTGACTAACATGTTTGTCTGCAGGTCACCAGTCGTCTGTCGGAGGTGAACTCGCTGCCCAGGAACCGACTGCTGGACCACGGCGCCAGATACCTGCAGCATTATTACTCCCCCTGGGTTCAGCAGCAGGGCGGATACGTACGTGAACAACACACCGTTAATATCTTCCTGAACACTTCAGTTCACCCATAAGCCTTTTTCTAATCATCACATGTCCCTCTCTGACAGGCGGAAGCCTTCTACAGTGACGACGAGGACGACGAGTGAGCAGGAAGTCGTTTGAGTTCCTTCAAAGACTCGAGACGCATTTTAGTTTTCTGCCACCGTTTCAGTTTACATGCACGTGAAACGCTGACGAGCAGCAACGCACCTGCAGCCTCGCATCACATGCATGATGGTGTTCAGGTTTGTGTTGTGCCGTTTCCTCTTAAGACTCTGAGCCAAAGACAAAACTGTTTCTGTCTCGCTGATATCAACTTTTATATGCGATTTAATTTAAAGGAAACATAATAATCGTGTTTCAGGAAAATATAAGATATCTATCGTCATTTTAAATCAGCATTATTTGTGCTGGGATTTGGTGCATAAAAACAATGTGTTTTTTTTTTGTTTGTTTTTTTAGCATTTGCACTTTTTCATGAAAATTAATTTTAATGTTTGCTTTCAGAGTTTATGAAAGATGCACTGTGTGTGTGTGTTCAATTTTGCTACAAATAAATGTGTAAATGAAAAAAATAAACGGTATTCTTTGTAATAAAATCTTCACACCAAGTGGTTCTTACTGACGTAGTCATGTGTTGTTTTTTAAAATGTTCTCTGTTTATTAAAACGTTTATCGATGCAGCAGAAAGAAATATACTTTGGAATTATAAGCCGCATTGATGGTTTACAATTACAATTGAGGACATTTTATCGCAATGTATTCATGTCACAAGGTGTGTGTATGTATAGATGTGTGTGTATATGTGTATGTATATATATAATGTATATGTACAAGGCTTGAAAGGTAAATCTTTGCCATGTATGAATTGAATTGTTAAAATGACCTTTCTGTGACCGGTGCATATATTTGAATTCAAATGTATTTCATTTTTCTACTTTTTAGTTTTCTAATTACTTTCTCAATGCTTCACCAGGCGACAAGTTCTTATATTAATTATTTTAATAATTCGGAATATAAATGAAATCCCTAACAGCAGTTTGCTTTAATTAAATCTCAGTTTAGATGATTTTGTTGCAATTTACGCCGAATTAAAGAAGTCTCTTTAATTCACTGACTTATTTTAATCGACTTGCAAATTATTTCGCGTCCTGACTATAAAATCTATAAAATCGTATTTTTTTAAACGGTCAACTGGCTGGCTGCTGATTGGTGTCTCCAAATGAAATGAGATCCAACCCGTTCCCCTGCGCACCTCGGACTGCCTCAAACCTGCTCTACCGACAGACACCAGCGCGAGGAGGACACGCGGCTCATCAGTGACGCCTCACCTGTCGGTCACTCTTCAATGCGCCGCACCCGACTCTGTAAACGCAGCGGAGGAGTTTGAGGAGTGCACATGATGTTCAACGTCGTGCACCAGGGTCGGAAATATGTCCCCATGCGCTCCTCGGTCACGGATGAGTCTCCGTTAACCGTGCGGACTGTTCATGTCAACAGATCCCCGGGTACGATGGACGAGGCACCGGAGACCGCTTGGTCGCAGCCCGGTGCCAAGTTGCGGATCTCCAAGGCCGGCAAGGGCCCGGCGATAGTAAAGGCTGTCCGGCCGCACTTGACTCCTCCGCCGGCCTCTCTGGAGAGCCTGGAGGCGGCTTGGAGCGAGAGAGCGCACGGGGAGGTGAAACCGCCGGTGAGTTCACCGAGCCACGAGGGGAGAAACGGGATGGACGGTCACGGTGCGGGGCCACCGAGGGCCAAGAAAAGAGGGTTCAGACCGCCCGATGTGAGGACCATCTTCACCCCCGGAGAGAAGGACCCCAGGGTGAGACGGGAGTCCGGGGAGGGACACACCTTCCTGCCTGGAGGCGAGGACACCTGGTGTGACGTGTGCTGCCACTACATCTTCCACCATGGGGTCACCTGTTCAGGTGAGTCTGGAGGTGATGGGTGTTGGGGGGCATGAGGATCCCCCCTCAGTTGGGTGTCAGCTTTAGGAAAAGTGCTTCGACCGCTTGATCCTCGGCTGCTTTTTTATTCTTTAACTCGTCAAAAGTATCTTATTTAGTGCTGAGACAATAGGATTGTAGTATACACAGTAAACTCTTTTGGTTTTGGACTGTTGGTGAAAACAAGCAGTTTTATAAATATTTGGTTTCAGGGAATTGTGTTTGGCATTCCTCACATTTTACAGACCAAATAAATCAAACTATAAAATATCCTGGAAAGGAATCTATGATGGAAATAATTGTTAGTTTCTTCCCTAATTGTTTGTCCATTAAAGGCACAACCATCAGATAGTCAAAAAAAGATTTCTGGAAAATCTGATATAAATATGAAACTTTTATGGAAGTATAATTGAATGTTTTGGGGTTGATCGAGGCAGAGAAGTCCCCTCGCTTTGCTGCTGTCTCACATTTAGATTGGCTGACGTCACATACTTTGAACAATTGTTTTCAAAGTGGCATAGATGCATAATTCGTTAGCACCATGACATGCAGTGAGAACACATATTTGTGGATGACATTAGTGGGCAGGGCTCTGAAACGCAGCTCAGCACCTGGAATGCTGTCGTGAATGCAGACGGACCGGTTCAGGTCTAAAACGAGCCTCGATGTTCGAGAACAAGCTGGACCTTCATCTGGTCCACTTCTGTCTGACAAACAATGCAAAGAGGAAACGCAGAGAAACACTCTCTTCCCTCCTGTGTTGAGGTGCGTGTGTTAGTGTTTCTCTTTACATGTTTGTTCTGTCATGAAGCTTTAAACATAAAGAAGAATCTCATTCACGATGCCTGTAACCGCTCTGAGTGAAAGATGTACTGAACCTTTTTGTCCTATTTACCCCATTTTATTCATTTTATCACAAAAACAACAAAGAGACAAAAACAACTACAAAGATACACAAAACAACTGCAAAGAGACACACAACAACGACTAAAAGACACAACAACTACAAAGAGACACAAAACAACTACAAAGAGACACAAAACAACTACAAAGAGACACAAAACAACTACAAAGAGACACAAAATAACTGCAAAGAGACACAAAACAACTACTAAAAGACACAAAACAACTGCAAAGAGAAACAAAACAACTACAAAGAGACACAAAACAACTACAAAGAGACACAAAACAACGACTAAAAGACACAAAACAACTGCAAAGAGACACAAAACAACAACTAAAAGACACAAAACAACTACAAAGAGACACAAAACAACTACAAAGAGACACAAAACAACTACAAAGAGAGACAAAAGAACGACAAAGATATACAAACAACTATTAATGGACACAAAACAACTACAAAGAGACACAAAACAACTACAAAGAGACACAAAACAACTACAAAGAGAGACAAAAGAACGACAAAGATATACAAACAACTATTAATGGACACAAAACAACTACAAAGACACAAAACGACTGCAAAAAGGGGAAAAACAACTATAACGTCTCTGCGTGTCCCTCCTTTATGTAGGAGAGGTGTTTGGTCCTTTCTCTTGGGCTTCATTGTCTTATTATCCGTCCGTGGCAACAAGTCACGTATAAAATATAAAACGTTAAAGCAAAGCTGACGCGGACACAAACAAACTCTTCTTACTCCACCTTTGTCCCTTTAACCTCATTTTGTTTACAGACAGATATTCCTGCACGACGAGCTCTGTGTTTCCCGTCAGCTGTACCAGCAGCTGATGGACTTTATGTGTATATTAAGTGAGTGGGCTCATTTAATATACAGTCGATTGCCACTCAGGAAGCCCGTTAAAGGCCCATTACTGCGACTGAACGTCAACAACCTTCTCGAATGGACTAAAATAATACTTGATGAGAGGACAAACTTCTAGAGGTGAGACTCTGACGTCCTGTAGCTCTCTGCAGAGGACCGCCGGTCACTGGTTCACTGATTAACACAGAAAACAGTCACTGAGTCAGTTGAGCAACAGCAGCTCAGTGATTTCAGTTGAAGATTAATTTTTAATGCTGCAAGCAGGTTGAACTGATCCGCTGATCATGTGGACTTGATATTGATGGTTGATTTAATTAATGCAGTCAATTCTGTTTTTTTTACTGGACATAGTTTTATGACTTTGTTGGTGAAATTCTCTAATTTGAGTGAGTTAATAAATAACAATAAAAACACAATAAAACGCCTGACTGATGCATAAACAAACATGTATTTGGATGACTTACTTGTGGTTATTAAAACCTCTGAATGTGAAGAAACATTTTCTATTTTCCCTGTAAATTAAACCACCAAGACACCTATGTTTTTAACATGTCCAAACTTTCCAGATCTCACACCAGAACTACACCCAATAAGTTGACTTTCATCTCGCATTAAAATATAATTCATATTCATTTGTTTTGGAGATGATAAAGATGTGAACTCTTTCGGGTTGTTGTCAGTGGTCGCTGGTTGACAAACAGACCTCCAACGTGTTTTATGACTTACCTGCTGACTCGTACGTCAAAACTGAATCTTTGATAAACTAAAATCAGCCCGAGCTACTGATCATATCGAATGACTCTATGTTTAATCAATTCATATATTTACAGTCTCCTCGGGATTAAAACACAATTAAATCTCGTATTTTCATACTACACTGTAGTACAGAGGTTTTGTTGCATTTTTTATTTTGAAGATTCATTTGTAAAGTAAGCTTTCAGGTGATTGTAGTGGGTTAAAAAGTACAAAACTTCTCTCTGAATTGAAGTAGAAAGTGTAATTTAATCAGGTGAAGTACAAGTACCTTAAATGTATACTTGAGTAAATGTATATAGTTACATTCCACCGGTGATATGGAGACTGTTGCTGGGGAAAAGCTCGTCGTTCATCCCAGTGAATTAATGTGTTCAGGAACGAAGTGGGTCAGATGAGTCTCTCTCTCTCTCTCTCTCTCTCTCTCTCTCTCTCTCTCTCTCTCTCTGTCTCTCTGTCTCTCTGTCTCTCTCTCTCTCTCTCTGTCTCTCTGTCTCTCTGTCTCTCTCTCTCTCTCTCTCTCTCTCTCTCATCTGCAGGTCTCTCGTCCTTTCGTCTCCTTGTCTCCTTCTCATCAAGATGAAGTAACAGAAACCTGCCACACAGATCAGGACTGCTTTGTCTGATGAGGTTTTAATGTTGCAGCAGAAACACTGTGTGTGTGTGTGTGTGTGTGTGTGTGTGTGTGTGTGTGTGTGTGTGTGTGTGTGTGTGTGTGTGTGTGTGTGTGTGTGTGTGTGTGTGTGTGTGTGTGTGTGTGTGTGTGTGTGTGTGTGTGTGTGTGTGTGTGTGTGTGTGTGTGTGTGTGTGTGTGTGTGTGTGTGTGTGTGTGTGTGTGTGTGTGCGTGAGTCTCGGGCCGGTAGACGGAGTTTAACTCCCTGGTTTGTTGGCTTCCATCTGTTCTCGTTTTATTGCAGCAATGACTTTAAATAGGACGGCACCAGAAGAACCTCAGCACCATCTAGTGGACTAGAACAGCAGCTGTTGCCAAAAGGTCGATTTGTATTTGTAATATCAGTAGTTTATATTTTAAAAGATTGATACCTGGCGTCCATGTTTTGATAAAATATTGCTTCATAAAATATTGCGATACAATAAAGGTAAAGGTTTGACCCAGTTATTTTTTAATTCTGTGCTCATGATACAAGCAGAGGAAGAGACAAAGAGGTTTCACATCGTAGCGTAGTTTATTACGGAGGCTCATTTTGAACCATTGTGCAAAATACTGTGTGTGTGTGTGTGTGTGTGTGTGTGTGTGTGTATGTGTGTGTGTGTATGTGTGTCATCAGCTGCCACAGATGAGTGTAACTTGTCTCTTGTAGCACCAAACTGTCACAGCGACTGAACAAACAAGGGACGACAGTAGAGTGGGTGGTCATATTTTGTGTGTGTGTGTGTGTGTGTGTGTGTGTGTGTGTGTGTGTGTGTGTGTGTGAGGGGAGGGACCAGTTCAGACCTGAGCAGAGACAGAGACACATCCTGGGTGACAGTGAAGGATGATTTGAGATCTACATTGAGTTATCTCTGGATTTAAATCAAACATCTGGATTCTAAAACACATTAAGAAGTGTGTGTACGTCTGTATGTGTGTGTGGGTGTGTGTGGGTGTGTGTGAGCAATGGGTTTTGCCAAAAACTTTGGCAAAACTTTGAGGAGAGTGTCGGGATTTTTCTATCGTATTCCAAAAGTGATGCGACGCTGTGGACGCCTGGAGGTCAGTCTGCTGTGGAGGAGCTCCGGTGAGTTTAGACCTTCACCACAATCTGATTGTTTCCTATTTTTCTTCTTCGTTTTTATATTTGATGTAAATGAGAAAAAACTGGAAACCTGCAGTGTCACATGCATTGTGTCTGCAGCTATTTAAATGTGTCTAACTGCCTGTGTGTGTGTGTGTGTGTGTGTGTGTGTGTGTGTGTGTGTGTGTGTGTGTGTGTGTGTGTGTGTGTGTGTGTGTGTGTGTGTGCGTGTGTGTGTGTGTGTAAAAAAACTCTTTTCATTCTGAAGTTTGATGACATGATAAAACACCTGAACACACGTCCTAACATGTAGAACAAAAGAGAGAAAGAACATTATAAAGAAACAGAAAAGAACAGATGGCCACTGTATTCAGCAAACACCTGTCCTCACACACACACACACACACACACACACACACACACACACACACACACACACACACACACACACACACACACACCTGTCTTTGTCTTCTATACTGTAAAAGCATTTGCTGCTGATGTTTACTGCCGAACAGATTTCAAACTGTTCCTCTGGCTTTAAAGTTAAACATTCATGTTTTTTGATAAATAGCGAATGAATAAATACATAAATAATACCAATAAATAAAGAAAGCAACATTATGGATGGAAGATGTGCTATTTTAAGCGTGTGCTGTGTTTCAGCAGGTGAGTGTTAGAGAAGCTGAGGGTTCATCGTGCGTCTCTCTGAACACACAGACGTGATTAGAAAGACTTTGCTAAAAAAAAAAGAAAAAGTTTTCACACATACGAGAAAAATAACTGTCCAGTGTGTGTTCCTTCACAATAAGAGCCCTCTGTGTGGGGCTTTACAGACTGCTGCTACAGAGGCAATTGTTGCTTTTCACCAGAATTATACAGTAGTTTCATAAAATAACTAATGAACAAACTTAAATCTAAAATTATGAGGACATTCGCCTGAAAATCACAATGTTTTAGTTTGTTATTCATGATAATGAATGGCCGGTTGTAAATGTCACTACTCGTAACATATTGTTCAATAACTCTCTGCATTCACAGTTTAAAGTAGTCTTCAATGTGCTCACAATACATTTCCATGTCAAATGTACAGTAACCAGCCAAAGAGCTGCTTCTATGACTGTTTCAGTATCTCATCATTTTGACTTTCTATGGGGATATTTTTATTATCAAGTCTTTTAAAAAAAAGATTCGCGGGCCACATAAAATGACCTGTCTTAAAGGGAATACTTTTACATGAAGTCAATACAAAACGTAAAAGCGTTTGCTGTCAACATGACATGAGTTTCTGTTCACCATTGAATTCATTCATATATTCATATTTAGATAAACGATGTAACATAAGTCTTGCTTCAGTGGAGCATTAAAGAGTTTGTGTGTCTGACGTCTGATTGAGTCTGATCGATTGTCTGCATCTGGGAAAAGCTTTTATCCCAGAGAGAGAGAGAGAGAGAGAGAGAGAGAGAGAGAGAGAGAGAGAGAGAGAGAGAGAGAGAGAGAGAGAGAGAGAGAGAGAGAGAGAGAGAGAGAGAGAGAGAGAGAGAGAGAGAGAGAGAGAGAGAGAGAGAGAGAGAGAGAGAGAGAGAGAGAGAGAGAGTGTTTGATGGCCACAGTCATGAAAGTAGGATTCATCCTCTGGGGAACATGAACAATCAATCCGATAGTTAAAGCCGCAGCGTGCACAATGTGCTGGATGGAGGGATGTAGAAAGACTCTTCCTCTGTGGATTCAAGTTCATTGTCAGAAGGATGAGAGGGTGAACGGATGAATGGAGGGAGAGTTGCAGCAGGAAACTGGGGAGACACGGTCGTCATAACAAGCTACATGAGAGAGAGAGAGAGAGAGGGAGAGGGAGAGGGAGGCTGTGGATGACTGAGTCAGCAGTCCTACATCCAGCAGCACCCTCCCCGTCTGCATGTCCATCACACTGTGGCCTCCATTTGACTGTTAAATCTCCCACTCAGCACAACAACACAGAGAGAGAGAGAGAGGGAGAGAGAGAGAGAGAGAGAGAGAGAGAGCCGGCTGCACGCAAATCAGCATCTGAAGTCTAATAGACGGAGGCTGAATGTCGGGCCGAGAGACACTGAAACAAGTCTGCAGTGAGAGAGAGAGAGTGTGTATGTGTGATTTACTCCTGTGAGTGAGTGTGTGTGTGTGTGTGTGTGGGAGGATGTTGAGCTGTGTAAGATGAAGATGGGAGATGGGAGCAGCCATGTGCAAACTGTCGGATAAAGTCGGACAGCATGTGAAAAAGAGGACCCCAGGTAGGGACCGCCAGTGTGTGTGTGTGTGTGTGTGTGTGTGTGTGTGTGTGTGTGTGTGTGTGTGTGTGTGTGTGTGTGTGTGTGTGTGTGTGTGTGTGTGTGTGTGTGTGTGTGTGTATGCGTGTGTGCAGGTCTGATACCCTCATACAAGTTATATTTAAAGAACTAAGGGTGGCCACCATGGACAAAATGATTGTGCTTTGATGTTCGTTCGGGCTGCAACTACAGATACATTTTCATATTCAACAATCCCTCGTTTGTTTTATGAATAACAACAGCGGTGAAAGAAGTATTCTGATCTTTTACTTCAGTAATACTACGATGTAGAAATACTAAAAGTGCTGCATACCTTCTGTGAGAAGTGTTCATTCTGTTTCTCAACATCATCTGCAACTTTTCCATGACCAGTTTATTGTGCTGTGTATTCTTTGTTTGTTTAAAAGCCTTGTTTATATGTTCATATGTATAGATATGTATCAGGATATAATAACTTCATAATAGTTTATATGTAATTAACCGCATGGTTTACACACTTTTGTGAGAATTAAAGACTTGACAAATGAAAAGTATTTTACTTTCATACAAAATAATTAGATTTTCGGCTTTTTAATTATTATTTACTTTCTGTATTTGTAGTTATTTGGTACTTTTTTAAATTCTCAATCTTTGCCTCTTTCACGTTATAAAGGTCAAATCCTGAGGGACATCATTTTGAAACATTTCCTTCCTTCATATTTTGCATGTTGTTGGATTTCATTTGCAAATGAAACTCTGACCTCAACTGACTCTTGTCGATATCAGAGGATTATTTGCATATACGTTACACACACACACACACACACACACACACACACACACACACACACACACACACACGCACACACGTGATGAACCTTTTCCTGTCTTTCCTTTTATTCATGACCTCATTTCTTGTCCCTGCAGGCTGTAGGTACGCGTGTCACGCTGCCTGTCGGGACCGAGTGTCACTGGACTGTCATCCTGCAGCTTCAACCGCCAGTCAGGACCAGATCAACAACAACACACCGCCACACGTGAGTACACGTGAGTGTGTGTGTGTGTGTGTGTGTGTGCATCCTGTATCTCCCACATAAAGTACCAGGTTTCCCTTTATTCTACTTCAGGTCGAGTCCATTTACAATACACTGAATGCTATCGACTGTATGATAGAGAATGTTAGTATTATTTAGCAGAACTCAGAGGGTGAAGTATTGGTGCAGCACCGTCAATCACCACAGGAGGGCGATGTAGCCAAGTCTGTGGTTTGTTTTTACACCTCCAACGAGTTTAACAGCGAACAGAACAATATGACCAAACGACCGGGAGGAGAACACACTGAATCTGTCAAAAGAGAAGATTATTAACTAATAAAATGCAAAATACAGACGGAGCATCGTATAAAAGTTTCTAAAAATACAATGTATATTCACGAGAAATCTCTCGTCATTGCGTTCACTGTTTGTGTTAATTGTGCAGTTTAGTCAGTTGTTCTCTGCTGTCATTGTTCGGCACTGAATATAATACCAAGTCAGTGCACACACCCATAATGCATCACTCAACAAGACTGGCTTGTGTGTGTGTGTGTGTGTGTGTGTTTAATTCCTAAAAAGACAGCTGGGTGTGTAGCAGGTCAGAGTGTACTGTGATATTGTACAACTGTGTCTCTGTAACGTTGTGTGTTTGTGTCACGTGACGTGTAACACGATCTCGTAAACAGTTTGAGTCGTCATACGTTTTGTCAGTGAACGCCGGTGAAGTCTGTTAGAGGGAGGAGGAGGATGAGCTCAGCATGTTTCAAACCAGCGCACACACACACGCACACACACACACGCACACACACACACACGCACACACGAAATACATAATGTTCTATTGGGTTGAATGAGTCTGTGAATCACCAGAAGAAGCTGCGTTATGAATGACGTACTTTGTGTTTTTACTTTGAGTACACACTGCAGCTGCCCTTACAAAGTATACGTACCGTCACATGCTGCATCCATTCACTTCACTCCTTGCTCGTGTATCTGCTGCGTAAAGGATTGTGGGTCTGAATGGCCAGAAAAACATGCTGAGAAAACAGGACCGTAGTAGAAGTAGAACATCCTGGTATTATTGGCATACTGCCTTGGACTACTATACTTATTGGGACATACTGAACCTTTCTCTGGTATGCTAAATACTATGGTAGTTCTGTTACAACTAGTGAGTGTATTGACATGTAGGATGGAGGTGAGTACATCTTTGGTACTCACACACACACACACACACACACACACACACACACACACACACACACACACCAGTGTCAGTTACCAAAGCACGAAGGAATTTACTCTATTAATACGAGTGAAGGGAAGTGAGTGGTAAACGTGGTGGAACCGACAAGACAATGAACAGAAACTATTATTATTATCCTACAGATTTACACATGACATCATAGTTTAAGTGGGCTAATGCATTCGAGTTTAAACGTATCGAATTAAGGTGAATCTAGCTCATGATTTGGGGTTTTCTGGTGTACAGAGACAAACAGCTGAGACTCTTCATTTAACTACAAGTACTGAATATGATCAGCAATCAGCTGGTCTGAAACACAAACGATGTATATTGACAATACGTTTGGAGTGATTCACGAGTTATTAAATATTAATTTCCCAGTGATGCGCTGGGCATCCTCCTGCCATGTGATTGGTCGGACTGAAGGGGAGGCGGTGAATGATTGACAGAGAATAACGGGTCACTTCCTGTCTGCTGGGAAAGATAAACACAGTCAGAGCGAGAGGAGAGGAAACAAAGAGGACAGAGGGATGGAGAGTAAATACAGAAAGAGAGGAATGTCTTCTCTTTGCTTTCAATCACTCATTAACACCACCGGCTCACGTGACGTCAGGTTAACGACCTCGTCGGCTTTTATATTGTTTTATTTGAAGGTGTTTTTTAAGAGAGTGATTCCCAGACTGTGGTGCACCACAGAGAGATGCAGGGATGACGTATGTTTGTAGCCAACAGGAAGTCAGCATCACACTGGTTCCCTCCACAAAAAGATAATCATTGGATTTTGGATTATTGCAGAAAATAATCTCTGTGGCAAACAAACATTTGTGACACTTACAAGTCTTGTTCAGCAAGATATTCTTCACAAATGATACATTTTTAATGCAGAAATGATGCATTTCGTGACTCTAGGCCTAATTCCTGCAGCGCTCTAAGTCCTTAATTTAAATAATATGTCATCGAATCTGATTTACAGACAGACAGACGGACAGACGGTAGTTAGAGGGCCAGAAGAACAGGAAAGAATCCGTGTTTCCGTGAGAGCAGAGAGAGACATGTTTTAAAAGTTAGAAGAGTCAATTTGAATAAAGAAGGAATGTTGACGTGTTTTCCCTCAGACGGTTTTATGGTTTCTCATTAACAGCTGGGTGAGAGCCAGGGCGGGGTAACACTGCAGCAAATACACACTCACAAATACACACTCACAAATACACACTCACAAATACACACTCACAGATACACACTCACAAATACACACTCACAAGAAGAACCAGCTGGAAGGAAAACTGTCGTAAAAGTTGAGAAAACAGACTCCAGTGTGGGAAAGGTCTTCTCTTCTTTGTGCACTGTTTTATTTATTTCTCTCTCTCTCTTGTGTCTCTTGGGGTCTTTAAGAAATTAGACTTTTCACGCAGCTCTGTTCTGTCACCGGTCATCGGGAGGAGGGTCGGACTGATACGGCTGTTTCTAAGATGGTTTTGGTGTTTTAAGGAGTTGAGGGAGAAATGAGGGCTTTCTATCATCAGAATGTTGTGTTTTATATGAAAATAAAGGTAAATAAATCCATAATGTTCTCAGGCACTTATGATAACAATCTGAGTGTCAGTGGCAACAAAAAGCATTAGTAGTGGACGTACAACTGAAATCATCTGGATACAAACATCAATATGGACGCAGTCATTTGAGCCTGACTTTCAATAAAGAAGCAATGGCTGCTCCCTCACAGAGCGCTTCCAGGACAACGCTGCTGTCAGTTGTGCTTGAGAGAAACATGAACTTCAGATGCTATTTGCACAGAACAAACCGACAGGCGGTGAATGTTTTGTGATATATTGAAGGACGTGTTGTATTCCAGTGGCTTTAGTTTCATCTAAAAGTGAAACGTGGTAATGCTAAATGAAGCTGCATATGAAGTTAATGTTTGCACTGTTTAGACTCTCCTCTATCGGCTGATAATGAACATCTGAAAACATGTTGTGCTGGTTTTTAAGAACAGTTTGTCGGTTCTGTGAAAGTTCTGGGAGGTTTTCTTGAGACTCATGATTTACTGAGAGGGAGAGTCATCTCCTCTCATCATCTTGTTCCTGTGTTTGTTCATTTGTATTTGTTTTGTATCTAAACAGATGTTCTATGTCACTGAGTCAGAAGGAAACATATCGAATGCTGTGGCACAAAAACAAACACACACACACACATGAATACAAACACACACACACACACATGAATACAAACACACACACACACATGAATACAAACAGTACCCTGAGTCAGGCTAAAACCCACAACTGCAGCCACTGAATCACGTGGGGGTTAGAACAAAGCACACAAATCATGTGATTCTAGATGGTTCACCTTCACACAACCTGACAACACACACTCACACTCACACACACACACACTCACACACACACACACACACACACACACACACACACACACACACACACACACACACACACACACACACACACACACTCCCTTTGTTATTGCCTCTGCTAAAAAGTAATAAAAAGTTCAAGTTCAGTGCAGAAACTTTACGGTTTTTAACATTATATGTTTAAAGATGAAAAAGATTGATACTACTCTCATGTGTACGTCGAATATGACGGTTAGCTTAGCTTAGCATAAAGACTGAAAACTATCGAAACTACGATAAAATATTATTTGTCTGAGGTTGCAGATATTTTTTTATTCATGTCTTTGATTCAATATTATTTAAACGCAAGAAAAATACTCACTTTTTCTCAAAATTATAGCCTTGACTCGATATTTAAACCTCTGACATTTTGGCTCTTAAAAGATGAGAATAAGTTTCGATACATTTATTTATTTTTGGTCATTTTTAGCCCGGTCTCCCATGTTGCTGCTCGCTGTCCTTTAGAGACTTTTTTAAACAATCCTGCGTCTGAATTTCTGGATATCGCTGAATCTTCTCCTCCGTATCAAACATCTGCTTCGATAGCGTCCTTCCTGTAAACGAACATCATCACCATCTGCTTATCTTCCCTCTCTTCCTCTTCCTCCTTGTGTATCTCTCTTAATCTTCCTCCCGTCCTCTAATCAGCCGTCTATTATGTTGAAGCATCACAACCAGCGTGGAGGTTTTACCTGCTAAACACAAGCCCTACACTGACAAAGAGACTGAAACAGAAACAGAGGGATGCGTTATAGCAGCCAGAATACCACTGTAATCTTTGTGGATTGTGAAGGATTAACTCCTCGGTCACATGGTGTCACAGACAAAAGCTCCCCCATCATCAGCTGCCTGTTGCAGAAACAGGACACCAGCCGACGGTTTAGAGACCCTCCAGCAGACGAGCCCCATTGATTCCCTTCATTTTTCGGCTCCCGACGTGTCCCAACATGCAGCTAACGCGTTTTACAGCCGAGTCGCAGCCAGCTGAGCCCTGCGACGCCTCCGAGGAGTCTCTGAGTGGACGTTTTAACAGCGAAGGCTTACAGCGGTCATTTTATGTCGGTGTCGTCATGTGACCACGTAAACGTTACATACAGGTGAACGACAGCAACAGGTGCTGGGGTCAAGAAGAAGGCTTAAAAGCCGGATCAGGTCTCAGACATCTGTCCATGTTTGAGGTGATTCTGGGGGTAAAAGTTATCGAGAGAACACAGTTCTCCTCTGCAAAGGTACGGGTTAAAAGTTCTACCCTCTTCGAGATAAAGCTGCTAATAGAACCATATATGGTTCTTCGGTTTGAACTCTTTTTTTGATACCTGGTAGAACATTTTTTTAAAGAGAGCACCTGGAACTCTTTCACAGGGTTGAACCTAGAACCATCCGTGAAAGGTTCCACCAGAACCCCCTGTGAGAGGTTCTACAGAGAACCCTTCCGTGGTTTAACGGTTCCACCCAATACCCTCTCTGGGTGATCTATCTAGAACCTGTCCATCATCTAAGGGTTCTCTACAAAGAACCCCCTTCAATTCCTATGGTTTCATCCAGAACCCACTGTTGGGTTGTTACAGAGAACTATTTTGTCTCACCTAGAACCCACTCATGGGATTCTACTGAGAACCTTTTATATTCTAAGGTGTCCCTCTTGAACCCACCCTTCGGGTTTTACCTGGTTGTAGCTGAGGTGCTCCAGCACAACCCGAAACACTTGTGGTTCCTCATTCCTCATTTTTTTTGGGGTGGAGATCTTATGAAACTAGTTCTACTACGTTCTTCACTATTTCAGTGGTGCGGTGGATTTCCATCACTTGCTGTCTATGCTAAGAGGGTGTGTCAGCATTTTTAAAGCACACATTTCTTCATCCACACAACATGAGACGGGTGTTTTCACATTTCCCCACTGGGAGCTTTATTTTTTCCCAAAACCTTAATTTTGAAGTGGTGGAAAATGTCAACGCGTCGTGAATTTAAAGGCCCGACACAGGAAAGAGTGTGTTTGTCTGCATGTCTGTGGCATCATTTATGAAAAGTCATCGCAACATAAAACCCAGTTTAATTCAGTGCTCTTGTATCAGGACGTAAATGTAACTCTGCAGAAAGTAAATCCTGAAGTCATGTTTCTGCTGAGTTTGTGGGAGGTTCAAAGGAAAACACAGATCAGTATCAGGGTGGGACCCTAAAGAGGACTCGTGTGTGTGTGTGTGTGTGTGTGTGTGTGTGTGTGTGTGTGTGTGTGTGTGTGTGTGTGTGTGTGTGTGTGTGTGTGTGTGTGTGTGTATACAGTGTGTGCTTGTTTGCTCTTGTCCTTATCCAGGCGGACGATCTCAGCCTCAGATACCGACCGGTCGGGGTGAAAGCTCGCTGTAAATGACACGCATTCACCGTTGACGTAGCTTAAACAGAGCAGAGGCCGCAGCACGAATAAAATACGCAGATATGCCGCCGTCGGCTGAATTTGCGCTTGACGGACCTCAGATCAACAGACAGAGGAGGGAGACAAAGAAAACAGAGACAATCGCTGTATTGTGATGATAAAAATCCTAAAAGTTAAAGCTGGAGCTCATGTGTCTGTGCTCACTATTTATTTAGATGAAGGTTAACACTAAAAACTAAGCAAACTGAGGAGCGAAGGCGAGAGGGAGGGAGAGAGCTTGTGTTGGAAGGGTTATCACGCCAATGCATCTCTCAGAATTGAATTCAATTGTTGGAGACTCTTTATCTCCAACAATGATGTTATTGTGCTGCTGCTGCTGCAGAACAGTTCCTCTCAACTGTGAGTTGAGTTCAGGCCAGCTGCTTCCCTTCATCCTGTTGGATTTCAAGTAATTTAATTCAGCAAAAATATTATTTCTTTATCGTGACCTCGTGCTCGTAGAACTCCCATCAGTCTGAAAATACTTGCTATAATGTGCACTTTCAGGGGGACAGAAGCACATCAGTTGAATTTAACCTCCAGCACCTTCCTGTTCGGGCTGGATGTCGTCATTTTTGGGCCTTGAAACCCTCTTTTTTTTTTACCACAGTCCCTGCAGACTTGGACTGTCCTGTGCATGCAGGCGGTTGATGTGAGCACACAGTCGGCCTCTGTATTGTTTATCTTATCCAGCTTATCACAGCGGCCGTTATCAGCAGTCATGCAGTTTTTACACGCCTACACCGGTGTAGCTTCCTCCTCTCTGTCTCTATGTAAAGCTGGCTGCTGTATCTCAGAAAGCCTCACTGAAGAAATGCAAAACACGTCTGTGATTGTGATATTCATTCAAATCAATGGCACCTGCAAAAAGTTAGATACTCACGAGAAAGTCTACAACCAGACTAGAAAGCTTGAACCAAAGTTAAACTAATTCAACTTGTGATAAACAGTCTGAACCTAAACTAGGAGCTAAAAGTCCTTTTGGCTCCTTTCGTGCTGCTCGTCCCTCCCTGCCACTCCCACATTACCCATCAATAGCTGTGTAACTCTGCTCCCCCAGCTGCAGCGTAGCCCCACAGGGCTGCAGTGTTTGAATTGAAGCCTGCATCCGTGCTCTCGCTGCTCTGCCTGTGATTATGTGATACACCGAGAGGTTGCGTGTGAACCTCAGCCGGCATTCCTCTGCTCTTTGATCACCAGACACTCTGTGTTTTGTCTGTCAGGATGACATACTGGGGGGGAGCTCACGTTGGATATTTAACACCAAAACAAAGGGCACACACCCTCATCCTCACAGGTGTTATATGACTACCTCTGTGCTGCATGACATCCACTCCTGCTGTTTCCTGTCTCCTTAATTTGCTCCTGCTTAGCATTTCAATGCACGCCTGTGACGTTCACACCTCCAGGCTTTGGCTGTATCCTCTCCTCTATAGTATTAGTCTGAGTGCTTGCAGGCCGCAGTCAGATCGTTCATAAATATTCCAAACTTTGCTTAAAAGGGCAAACTATTTTAAACTCCTGCAGACTTTCACTTGCGTTTGTGTTTCTGGCCCTGAATGTGGCCGAAGTGACTCATGTCACCCGTGTTGTACGTTTGCTGTAAAGCACTTTCCTAAAATTTTGAATTCACATTTTAGGGAAAACACAACATCCACAAAAAGCTAACTGGTGGAGCTGTGAAACTTCCCTCGCTGCTGGTTCCTCACGTCTAAAGCAGCGTTTAAACACACACCGCTGTCTCTACGCCCACTGCCTTTAAATTAGAGAACAGACTCACACACACCTGCAGAAGAAGAGACACACACACACCCACACCTTCACAAGGTAACAGCATCTCGACTGAGGTCATGGCAGCCTGAGGGGAGAACTGTTAACACCCCTCTCGCCGTCTTTCTTGGTTTTCTAAATATGACACATTCCTCAAAGTTTGACCTTTCACTTCTCACCTAACCTCTCACATCGCGTGGCTTCTCATCCTGCATACTCATCCGCCCACCGCCCTTCCAACACCACAACAACTTATATATATCTTAGTTTATATGTGCAGCCATGATTGTACATTAAATGTAAAGAAAGTGAATCATGTGTTACGACAGCGAGCATGAGAAAAGAAACATTCCTCACGAACTAATAACTTTAAACTTCAGAGATAAATGCTGATGAATAGAAAAACATCAACATGACTTCAATGGCTTCGATTCGGATGTTCAGCGTTCCTTCATCTTTACACCTGGTTTTGATGCTTTGATGTCGCTTTATCCCACAATGTCTCGTCACCCAGGTCGCATGTGTATGTGTGAGAGCCGGTTCCTGCTTTGAAACTGGATTCATGTTTAATCAGACCTTCAGCTGCAGAAACACACTTGATCTCATCATGTGGAGTAAAAATAGACATCACAGGAAACTAAAACCTTTTCATGAAACTATAGTTCAGTACTTTTAGATGGTGCGCCAGATGAAGTCATGATTTTATATATATATCGGTATTAAATCAAGGCGGTAGACACATGAACAAACTACCTGCAAGTTCCTGAGTTATTCAGACCAAAATCCAGAGTTTTGGGATCCAGTTAAATCACCATCAAGTGTTTTATTTGTTTAAGTGAATGAAGAAAACGTAATCTTTATTTTTCATCCTGACTTAACTACGGAACTGTCGACCAACTGAAATGAAATTGCAACACAATGTTTGTGGACAAGCGTTGTAAATTAGCGTTTCGCTAGAAACACTGAACACATTGTGTTGAGGGTTATGTGCTATTGTGATGCTATTGTGATGTCAATGACAAAAAACACGTTTAACTAGCTGGCAGGGTTCCTTCATCGGAGTGTGAGGAAGAACTTTGAGGTAAAAACTGTGGGAAGATACCTACAATAAGTCCGCAGTGACCATTCGCTCCGTCCTGCCCTGCTGTGGAATGCATGTAATGTGTGACTACGACTGCAGAGCTGCAGGTCGTCCGTCTCACCGAAACCACCGGACCGCATTCCTCACGTCTCTCTCTGCTTTCACGTTCATCTTGATCATTGTCACAGAGCTGGAGCTCAGCATTCAGCATCAGCATTCAGCATCTCATTCCTGCCGTGTGGCTCTTCACTCACGTTACTTTACTGCTTGTTGTTTCTGTTCAATGAGAGAAAAGTTTCTCAGGATGTCGTCTCATGACAGAGCACACAAAGTCATTTTAGCGAGGATGAGCGATATTAGTGAGCAGAATTTAGGATTGATATTTGATTCATGATTATTTTTGGGTTTTTCTATTTTTCCTCATATTTATTTTGCAAAAGGATTGTGTCCAGATAAAATAATAAGTCATTTTTTAATGTGTGTGTATGTGTGTAGTGAGAGTGAAACCTGCAAACCTGCAGGGCTGATTTCACACGCTCCTACCCAATCACCATATATATATACACACACACAAAAACTGATTTGGTTAACATGGCAAGTGTAAAAACACGAGTATATGTGTTCACCTAAAGCTTTTTAAGAGTGTATTTGTGTCTCTGACTCCCTTCTGTATCACATGACACAGTTTCTGGTGGCTGCTTATCTGCGTACTGTGTGTGTTTTGGATGAATCTCCACAGTATTGTAAAGGACACGACGGTGGTTTGGCTTCCCCCAGATGTGCCGTGTTTATTTTGGGTCCCTCTTCTGACCCAACTGGTTTTAAATTAGAGCCTTTCTGTCTAAAAGTCTCCCAGCTTGTGGACTCGTTGTTCTATGTGGGTTAGGCTTGATTTCGTGCAGATGTACCGTAGATTTTCACCCTGCAGCTGAACCTGCTTTGGTGATTATTTTGGCCCTTTTATTTGCAGCTGGGTGGGCGATTATATGATCAAATGATGTTAGAAATCTTTCACCCTGCATGCAGAAGGAAACACGGTCCTGGAAGTAGCTGAAAACAGAAGGTGCACCGACACTTACACGTTTAATCGTCTCTGTGCTCGTAAAAGCTTACAGTTGTTGGCCCGTGTAGTGGCGATATTAAAGGCATAAAACACACCAGCTGAAAACAAGAGTTTTACGAGCACATAAAGTCAGCAGGCGACCTCCGCTGAACATGCTGTGTTATAAAGTTTCATATGCTTTTTATTTCTTATTTATGTTTTATGATGCTGTATGAGGGCAGCATACAGGCGCTTTGGGTGCTATGAGTGAGTTACTTGCAAACATTCATGTTAAACCTTATTGGAAACACATTTTCAAAAATCCACTGAAAACGTAGCTGCAGTGTGTTAATACTGTAAGTCAAAGCAGCTTCAGTTGATATTAATGTGAGTAAAAAGAAAAGGAGAGCTGGCAGACTGATTGAACATACAGATACTTGCCTTTTGTACGTTTTGTTTTGTGCAACATGCATGACATACAACATCACAACAACAGCTTACAGTCATGCTAACAGCTCTGTGAGGCTGTTCTTCAGCTAAATGCTAAATTCAACATGCTAACATGCTAAGTTCAACATGCTAACATGCTAAGAAATTCAATGCCATAACACACCACTGTTTAGCAGGTATAATGTTTACCATGTTCACCATCTTGGTTTAGCGTGTTAGCATGCTAACATATACACAAATTGCAGCTGAGGCGGTTGGAGATGTCATAAGTTTAACACGTATTAAATGAAAAATCACTTAAACATCAAAGTTATTACAATTCATCCTGAGGGAAACCAAGTTTCATGACAATCTTTCCAATAGTTGTTAAGATATTTCAGCCTGGAGCAAAGTGGTGGAACATTTTTTAGCTTCATGTAAAAATGGGGGGAGTTGGGTGTGATGTTGACAAGACAACTAGGGAATAAGATTTTGGGGGAAACACAACTATTTTGCTCAGTATACCTCGCTACAAAAGGCTAGCTTGCACCAAAACCATGACTTATGGTAAAACCAAACCTCACCACATCGAGGCTTCTCATTTGGGTTTGGCTGATTGTATCCTCAGCCTGCTATTGTCCAGAGAAAACATTTGCACAACCCCGAAAAACATCCCAGAGAAAGAGGTTGATAGCCTTGCTTTTAACAACATAGTATCATTCAAACATCATCTCCCACCAGCATTACGACCTCCTGGAGATGTTAAAATGTCTGAAGAGGCGGCTGTGCACGAGTCCTGTTCCACCCATTGGCCTTCGCAATTAAACACATTACACCCAAAATGTGTCAGTCCAGCAGTTCGAAGCCTTTAGTGTCGGTACTTTTAGTTTACTTGATGCAAGCAGAGGCAGGAAAAGCATGTTGCAGAGGAAGAAGCTCAGAAAGTTAGCGTTCGTTTGTTGCCTGCTGATCGAGGTAAGACTCTGAATTTTACATTTTGGCTGTTCTGTAACTGTCCTTTGACCTTATATATTTTTGGGGATGTGGGTAACTTTATTCCTGTCAGTGGTTTTTCAAGCTTTGTTGTGAGTTTCCTGAGGTTTGAGGGAGACTCCACGCCTCTCATCTTGACTTTGAACAAAGTCCAGAAAAACTGCACGCTTGAATCTGCTCTCTGTGTTTCAGCGTTTAAAGAAACGTACTGAGACGCAGATAAAACCGGATACTTTATAATCAATCAAAGGGAAAAGCTTTCAGTCGTATCACACAACCTTTATTTTGTTGTTGACATGCCAGCAGTTATGGATAGATCTCAATCCATCGCCATGATTTATACTGTTAAGTGTTTGGATTGTTTTCCCAAACTAGTATTTACAAGCCAATGAATGATTTGGTTCTTTCTGGTCTGTTTTTATTGGGTTTTGTGTGTTTTTAATGAGACAAAACAATAGAAGGGAGCTCTTAATGAAGGAGCTACCCAGATTTACAGGCTGGAAAGTGGCGCAGTTTATATTTTACAAGAAGTCTCGAGAAGTCCTTTACTTTTCTGACAATTTATTGATGAGGGAAATTACTTTGGATGAACAAAATGTCAAGACTGTCCAGAAAAGAATATTTCACCCTAGAGTTGAGAAACTTTTAATTTGCATAATAAAAACAACATAAAAACAACTAAAACCCCTAATCCCCTTTGTTTTTTCCCACTCAGTGTTTATTAGGGAATACAAAGAGTATAAAGTTTACAGAAAAAGAACAATTAAGGTTGAGAAAACAGGCACTAAATAGTAGCATACTCTTGTGAAAGCTAAAAAATGAATGGCAAAATAAATATAAATACTCAATACAATTAAAACAAGATGTTTTTTGACATTTCTGGCAATTATTTATTCAAATGTTTGTGATAATCTTCAACATAAACCACTCAAACCTGCTATCAAAGCGCTGATTGGCTGTTGAGTTGCATTGGGCGGGGCGACACTAAGTGTCACACAGCTGATTGGCTGGCTGTTTATAGTGGGCAGGGGCGTCACTAAGTGTCATACAGCTGATTGGCTGGCTGTGTATAGTGGGTGGGGCGTCACTAAGTGTCATACAGCTGATTGGCTGGCTGTGTGTGGTGGGCGGGGCCTTACTGTAGCCTCGCTGTCACACTCAGAAAACTTGGACCATACATTCAACAGTAAGGCGTCGGTGTTACTGGAGTTCCGCGTGGGGGGTTTTTCTTCTAAATTAGGTTTAAATTGAGATATTTAAAGTTTGTCGGACCCCCTTTCTCGTAGTGACAGTTGCGTTTTCTTGCAAAAAACATGGGAACATTTAGATGAGTTTCTCGAGGGTGTTTTTCTCCGCAAATGACGTGGAATAGCACGATGAGCAGTGGCTACAGCAGCTTGGAGGAGGACTCCGAAGAGTACTTTTTCACGGCCAGGACCTCTTTCTTCAGAAAGCCCTCGGGAAAAGTGACGGTGAACAAGGTAGACGTGACGTTCTGCAACGCTTCTGTTAAAGTCCGCGAGCTGCAGACCAGCTTTAAGCTTTAAGCCTGCTTGTCCCACAACTTCCTGTGAAAATGTGTCAAATTAATATTCTCTCGTTTACTGGCAAATGAAATATAAACTGAACTGAAGCCGATGTGCACTCCTGTAGTCATACTAGTCATACTAGACTCCGGCATACACCTGTTTTAAAAAACCGCGTCTATTTAAATTAAAATAACACTTTTAGAGTTGCTTCACCTGTTGTGTCGTAGTGTGTTTAGTGGTATTCTTTTATGTTTTACCTTTTCAATATTGCCTTTCCTTTCAACTAGGAGACATTAAATCGACAGACTTGTTATATTGTAATATTTGCATAACAACCAGTCTGTGTCTTAATCCTCTTTTGACAGTTTGTCAGGTTTAGCCTACTTCGGGTTTGACAATAAGTGTCGAGTTGCAGATTGCAAATTTAAAATGTAAAGGGCTTGCATATGAAGGGTTGATTCATGTAGTGCTGAATAAACAACAAAAACATCTTACAATACAGAAGTAGGAGGCGTTGATCAGTGGTTATCACCTCCAGGGACTGCATGAGTCCACCACACCCCCAACCTTGTGACCCACTTTGGCCTCATCCCAGAATTTAAATAACCCAAAATATAATTGTGCATTCCAACCAAGTCCTTCCTTGCTTGCAGACTGGGAGACGTAGGTCGAGACGGGTCACTGGAGTTAAAAGCAAAGACATTCAGCTTTTAAACATGTCTGGAACTCCAAAAATGAAGCCGCTCCTCAGGTCTTGGACTAAACACTGGCCTGCTACAGCCTTCAAGTGGCTCGCACTAACACTGATCCACTTGTGCATGCACTCACACACACACACACACACACACACATGCTCACAGTGTCCCAGACAGGCTTGCAAACACAGCTGGTTTGTTCCATGCTTTCAGCATACTGTAACAGAAGTAAGCTATTCTTCTTCTCTGCCCACTTAATGTGTGTGTGTGTGTGTGACATGGATTGCTCTGCAGCAATGCATGACCCTTCACTTTTCCATAACAGGCTCTGAACACAGGTCCTCATGGCAGTGTGTGTTAGTGTGTGTGTGTGTGTGTCTGTGTGTGTGTGTGTATGCACAATGTGGCCCATACACTGCTGCATGAGAGGTTGTGACCCGTGGTTTCTTAAACTGTGGCTCCAGACCTGGAATGGGGCCGTGGCTCCTGTATGGTGGTTTCCCCACATGCCGTCAGTAATTACAACTGGAGAAGAGCCGGTCCTTTGGGAGCGATGTGTGGGACTGCTGGATGAATTTACTGGTTTATTATCGGGGGAAAATAGAAGGTTATTGTGAGAGTCTCTGTGTATTCATGCCACTGAGTTGTACTTATGCACATTGCAGTCATTGTTAAAGAATTGTGACCAAGATTAGAGTTTTTACAGTTGGAAATAAACTTGTTAGTACTTTCTGGTGGATAGAATACGATATGCAGATTTATTGTACGTGACATGTAGGCTGGTTTCATTACTTTGTCTTTTTGTTCCCTACGGTGTAACACTAGCTCTGTGGCAACACGTTGACGTTATGTTTACAAAGACGAATGACTCGATGTGAGTTCAGTTGGATTTTAATCACAGTGTCTCCCAGGAGAGAGGAGACATCTCTCATTAAGGTGCCAGGCTTGAGTCTAAACTGTATGAGAAAGTGAAGTTTAATAAGCTCGAGTGTAAACAGAGAGACGGAGGACAAACAGACAGGCAGAGAGACAGACAGACTGGCGGCTGATAAACTGGTTCTAGATGGTCAACCAGGGAAATGAGATGGAACAGTCTGGCGAGAAGAGGATTTATCTCTATATCCCCCACACACGCACACACATGCCCCCTCTCGCCCACTCGTCCACCTTTTCAGTGTGTGAATGGTGTTTCTGTCGGGGAAATGTCACGCTGACCAGTGGGTCTGTGTGTCTCATGAAAAAAATGGGTAATCCCACCCAACCCCCAGGACACACACACACACACACACACACACACACACACACACAGAGGACAGCTACAGCAGCTCATCTTCAATTCAAATCATCCGGGCAGACTGAAGGCTTTACGTGGTTTTATTCATCATCTTTCAGCCATGATGTTTGGAGCTCATCTTCATGGTTTTTAGTTGTTTTTTTTAACAGCAATGCATTTTATTGACAGATCACTTATTTGAAATGGGCTTCAGTTCTTGACGTTATCACATAAATGAACGCGCCTCCGTTCATGCACGGTCTTGTTCCGGGTGTCCTGCAGCGTGCACAGAGGTAGACAATACACACTTGGCAGGTCGCCACTGTTGTTTTTATGACTAATGCATGGAGAGACAAACACACACATCCTCAATGTTACACCTATGGGAGACGTAGAGTAATGAAACGTGGCGCTCCGATAAAGTAAACAAACGCACACATTATTGCCGCAAGTTTAGTTCATTTTTACCCAAACAATATTAATCGAATGGACCCCGACTTGGTTTTACAGTAGTACCATGTCTACATCCCCAGTTGGTGTGTTGTCCATTTGCAGCTGTGGTTGTCTGCGCGTCACACAGCCGCCTGCTACAGAACATTTCATGCAGTTTGCTCTGACAGTGCTTGTGTTGTGCCTGTAATGGACGGACGTCAGTATGTCAGCAGTTGTCTTCACTTACGAGTGTCAGCTGACCATGAAGAAGTTAATATATATTCGTGGAGTCGGGTATCTAGAGCTGGCCTTAACAGGAACTGGTTACACATTCTCATAAACCAGGGGCACATTGAGAAACATTGAATTCTACGTACTGATGCCAAGAAGAGAAGTTTAGACTCTCAGCAAAGTGTAATCTCTGTGCAAAGATATTTTGATTCAGGGAGGAAGTTTGTTTATCAAGAATGTCCTGCAGCCTGGTGTAAGAATTCAACATTCGTTCTTGGTTCAGGAAGTCCAACGCGAGTAAATACAAGTTTAAGACGGTATACGTTCAACAGCATGGAGACGTAGAGAGAATTTTCTTTTGTTATTTTAACTTTTTACCAAAAGGTAACCCAAAAGCACCTCCTCATATGTGACAAATAACTGTTTTGGCACCTTACATCTGGGAAACTTCGGTGTTTTTTAATGTCTCACACACAGCATTTTTGACTTTTTGCATAATATTGCTAATAAGTGCTTTCCATAAACGGTGCTTAAATGCTGAATTTAAATCAGCTGACGGTTCCAGCAGCAGTATTACACGACAGCAGTAATGTTGACCCATCAGAGGAAGTTCTCCAGTCCTGCTCCAGTGCCCGCTTTGTACGGGACACCAGTCAAAGAGCTGAAGCTGTGGCTGTTTGCCAGCTTACGTCATAGTGTAATAATGGAGGCTGTTTGTTCTTCCTGACCAGAGGTGATGGATTTATGGTGCACTATTTCCTACCTGACCGCACCCTGCAGCCCTCTGCAGGCGTGTTTTACCATTATGTCATTTCTGTTTATATCTATTCATATTGACTTTATCAAGAAGCACAATTCAGTCTTTGTTCTTCTTGACGGGTTTTTGTTTTGGTAATCCCTGAACACATTAAAGTGAGGTCACTCTGCTGTTGAGCTCAGATTTGAACTTCCTTATCTGTCGCTGTGGGAAAAGTACCTCATGTTTTTATCACTGATAGACGGACTGAGTGCCACGCTGGTGGACAGATTCAGATCTTATCACCAACCAGCTCGTTGTAAACCTCTGCAGACTTTGTACAGTCTTTTACCTGTAGACCGATGTTTGTCACACGCCAAGCGAGCACTTCTTGGACTCTTATAAAGACACAATGTCTGCTTCTGCCTCTGTTTGCATTTGTTCGTGCCGCCGTGACGAGGTCAAACAAAGAGTTTGTAAATATTACAGAATAAATGTGAACCACATTTGGTAGATTTAACCGATTTATTGTTCATCGAAGCTTTCTCCCTCTCTAGATTTCCTTCCTCTGTCTGTCCAGCCTCGCCCCCTCGTTCCCTCCCCCTTCTCTCCTCCCATCATCCCGGTTCCTCCACCATTGTTATGTCACTTCCTGGCTGTTCTCGGCTCCACATCCTGTTCTCTCAACGCCAACGAGGCCGCCCGTGTCTTGTTGTAGCCGAGATCACATGAGAGTATGGAAACGGTACCATCGTACGATATATACCATCATATCGCCCAACCTTATTGCCGATGAATTTGCCGTTGTTGCTCTAATCGATTGGCAGGATCTGGTGGTGCATTATACGTATTGTGTACGTATTGTTCTTCTTCTGCTGCTACCACTTCTGTTTAACCCGACTCCTCCTGACACAGTTTATACTCATCGCTCTAGATGTTAGAGTTATAACCTGGCAAACATTTGGCAGCAGCTTTATCTTGGCAGCAGTGATACGGCATCTATGAACCTGCAAGATAATGTTGCAGTCCTTGGAACCTTACTCAAGGCTATTAGGCCACGTCCACTGATGCAGATTAAAGTCTTTTAAATTAAGTCTCAAACGCATGCTTATGTTCTTTAAACAATACTTAATGTTGGGGGATACAGTTGCGTGATGCAGCTGTGGCACCCAGTCCGTCTGCTTATGGAAAACAATGAGGATTTCACAGGAGTTGGTCTTGAGTCTGTGATTATAGCTTCCTGCTCTGCCACAGTAAAAGGTTGTTTGGTAGCTTGAGCGCCACGTGACTATACCGAGTGTGTCTTTGTGTGAATTGCAGTTGTGTTTAAAGTTCCTTCAGTCAACCTCTACAGTGTTTGGACTCACAACACTGCCATGCCAACCGTAAACACAGGAGTTGGTGTTGTGTTTGCGTGTGGTGTCCATGAGGGCCTTGATGATCGTAGCGCACGAAACCCGATCAACCAGTTGCTCAAAGTGGATTTTAGATTTACTGCCGTGTTGAATGGAAACCTTTTGCTCGGTAACAGTGGTGTCAGTTCATAATATAACTGTGGGTGAACTTTACCTCAACCCGCCTAGAAGAACATCATTAGTCTGACTTTCATTGTCGTTTTATTGTGACCCTCGATACTCTAAAAGCTGCGTCAGAAGATTTATTACACTGTTAGCGATTTCATTTAATTTCATAGTTTAATTCAGTGGGTTTTTAACTTGGGGATTGTATTCTAGTTACAACATGAGAATACTGAGTGAAGCCTGAATTTAGATACTTTGGTACGACTTTCTGAAGGGATTGTGAGTTTATGTTCACTGTGGATCTGAGCTCCTGTTTGAAACAAGTGATTTTAAACTGAATGTAGACAACTTAACTTTAACACCATGCAGGTGGAGGGGAATGTCGGTCAGTCCTCTACTTTGATCTCGACTGAAATATCTCAACTATTAGATGGTTTTCCGTGACATTTTGTAGACATTCATGCTCCCCAGAGGATGAATCAAGAGGTCAAATTTGTCCAATACTTTGGTGTTTGACCCAATACCTTCGGCCTCACCTGTACGTTTTACAGGAACCATGGATTGACCTTTAGTCTTGTTTCTGCTGTCACAAATTAAGTTTCCTTGGTGAAGCAGTTCCGTATTTTTGGGTGTTTCGTTTCATTATTCCAGTGTGGTGTTGGGCGATATTCTCTTTTTGCCGTTCCCCTCTCGGCTGCGCTCTGCTTCTACAAAGGAAACATACGTGGAATTGTTTTTGGCCGTGCGGCTCTCGCTATCTCTTCAAACAGAACCGGAGTGCTTTTATGCCTGGGAACACACACACACACACACACACACACACACACATACACACAGCAATGGGCTGTTGTATAATAAGATAAATCTGCACCTGCGTCATGGAGAGTATGAGGTGTTTGTCAGGACCGTGTGTGGGGGGGGGGAATACATTTATAATGACTGTAGGATGCATTTAATAAATGGTATATTGGCCTATAATTCTTTTGGAATAATAATATCTCCCACTATGTCTTCTATGTCTAATACGATGCATTTAATGTGATTTTTAAATGTAGAATTCATAATTATTTTATCCTTTTTTAAATCTTGTTTTTCTCTCCCTTTAGTTTTAATTAAGTAAGTTTGTTGAAGAGAATTTTTAAGTTGAATGTTTTGTCCTTTTATTGAGCAGAAATGCCAAACATTCACTTCTTCCAGCTTCTCAAATGTGAAGATCCACTGATTTTTCTGTTTCATGTCATCTTAAATTAAATATCTTTGGACGAAACTAGCCATTTGAAAAAAATACATTTGTTGTTGTTGTTTAAGGATTGAGTAATAAATACAACAATTTGTTTACAGCCAAGTAAAAAGTAGAATTTTTCACGAGTCGGTCAAGTGACAAACATTAACGTTGAATCCCGCACAGACTGAACGATTGATAAATCGACGGTGAAATGAACTATTCGTTATAATTGTCTATATTTACTATTAATCCGGTCCTGATGGTCTCGTGTGTCTGCTCACAGCTTGTGGAGCTTGTGGACAGTGGTGGTGATGAATCATCGACCAGCTGCCTCTAACCGACTCTCTACTGTACGGCTCGAGTCCAAACTATCTGAACAGGTGGTCAAGTGGTTTCTGAAAAGCCTCTCCCTTTCCTCCCCCCCCTCCCTGTACTTCTCTGTGGAGAAACTGACCACCTGTATCATCATATTACAAGGCACCAGATGGGAACCTATGTACGCTCCATAAAGAACTGTATTTTCCTTATTTATTCTGCAGAAAACAATATGGATAATGTCCCTCTTGTTAGAAGCAGTGGGTCCTCCGTCATCCTACTGCTGAAGTTCAGAAGTTTAAGTTTGTTTTGCTGCTGAAAACGTGTAATTATTTAATTCTGCTTGTATAAAAGCGAGCGGGCCTTCTCCGTGTTTATGTGATCAGTAATGAGGCATGTTGGTCTCATGCTCTGTAAACCATCCGCTCACATACCGGTCTTCACTTAGAGGCTCGTCTGGGAGCAGTTCAGACCGGCTGTGATCTCCGTTCGGACCATTATCTCCAAACCGCAGCTTGAGGCGGTTTGGTGTTTGATGGAAAGGAGAAAGCGAGAGTCTAGCTGATGAATGACGAGGCAGGTCGACTCAACGTGTGCCTCCGTCTCTGGAGGTGTTCGGTCCGGGGCGTTGGTGTTGTGGTAGTTTGGGCCAGAGGTTGCTGTTTTTGGAGATGTTTAATTTAACACGGTGCTAATTGGAGAGAGAGAGACCTGTGAATTGGCTGGATGTCGTCTTTAGCTCACTGATAGAAACTGTCTCCACATCTATTTAATGGATTGCCATTAAGTTTGATGAAAACAATCACAGTCCCCATTGGACGCTAACATGCTAACTAACCAGCGTAAACATCACAACTCTTTTCTAGTTTAGCAGTAAATCTCTGTCTGTAAATTACAAGGAACAAAAAGTATAATAAAGTCGATTTACATATAATCTACTGACTCAAAAAGGTGGATTCAGTGTGAAGTTATTCTTTAATTTTAGTCATTCTTGTTTATTTTAAAACCAAAATAACTACAAGTTGTTGTGATACAATGGACACAATGAGGACGTCAAAGGCAGGTGTGTCTGTATGGGGCCTGATAATGGACACAATACCTGTGTGTGTGTGTGTGTGTGTGTGTGTAATGACTATAATGGAACTCTAGACACCTCTGCAAAAGTGGAAAATCCCTTCAGAGCCTGAACACACACACAAAAACACAGATTCCCACGTCAAGCTAGCCAAAACACAGACGTCAGTGACACCCAACCACCGTGAGCCAAATGCTAATGTTCAAACCTACACACACACACACACACACACACACACACATCAGCATAATGATCAGCCAGAACCAGCAGAACCAACAGAACGTCGAGGTTTCGACCTAGAAATGTGCGTGAGCGCAGCGTTTATTGGGATTGTTGCTTCATTTTAAGTGTCACAGGGAAAAACTAATGACACACAGGATGATGGGTTATTCGACACGCACGTCAGTCAGTCGGTCTACACGCGATCATTATGCGTAAAGCCGCAATCAGGGCGATCCTCCACCAAATAACTTGTTAGTCGACTGATTTAATCGACAGATTAGTAAAACTGAGTTTCTCCACAAAGAATCTAGAAACTACTTAGTTAGGTTGAGGAAAAGATTGTTGTTTGTGTGAAGCTGACTACAGAAGTGGTCATAGTAGTGCGAACACATGCATTAATGTCCGTTTGCTGCGTGTGAGAAACCTACATTGCTCTATGTGACCCTCATGCAGCAGGAGACTGAGGCTCATTCAGCGATAGAGGTGTCGGATGTGACTGATGGTGACTGGCTGCTCGTTCTGTTGCTTCATATCTGACTCACGCGGGCCGCTCAGAAGCTCGCTGTCATCGTCCGTCATTGTTTGCTTGCTTTTGCCTACTTTGGAATATGTTGAAATTGTATTTAGTCTTTTTGTGGCTTCTTAAAAGTCGTGAACGATGAGCTGTTTTGAAGACATTTGACAATAGTTTCCCGCACTTCATCGACTAAATGATGAAAGATGAATTAGAAAAACAGGTTCATATCTTTAGTTGAAGCCCAACATGCCTGTACTGTATGCACTGGTGTTCAGCTTCGTGAACAGGAAGTGAGGCTCACTGTTGGCTCACTGTGTTCAAACACACACATACACACACACACACACCTCTATTCCTGCTCCATGAGGTTTCATAATCTCAACCCCCCCCACACACACACACACACACACACACACACACACACACACACCTCTCTGGGCCTGTTGCTCAATTCTTCTTGAGCTAACAAATGTGTGGAAAGACTCTGTCATTCCGACCTTTTACTGTGTGTGTTGTAATCTTTTGACTTCAGGAACGACTGATAGTCCAACATGAACTTATTTTTCATCCTGACTTAAAGGGGCACAACTACGGAACTGTCGACCAACTGAAATGAAATTGCAAAACAATGTTTGTGGACAAGCGTTGTAAATTAGCGTTTCGCTAGAAACACTGAACACATTGTGCTGAGGGTTACGTTTGTGCATGAGTGTATGTTACAATTTGAATGCTATTGTGATGTCAATGACAAAAAACACGTTTAACTAGCTGGCAGGGTTCCTTCATCGGAGTGTGAGGAAGAACTTTGAGGTAAAAACTGTGGGAAGATACCTACAATAAGCCGCAGTGACCATTCGCTCCGTCCTGCCCTGCTGTGGAATGCATGTAATGTGTGACTACGACTGCAGAGCTGCAGAGCTACTTTGAGTTCAATTAATTCGCCAAAAAAAGAGACAAAAGGCAAATAAACAAAGGAAAAATGTATTTTACTGAAAACATTATCATCAGTATTATTGTATTTATTTTTAGTACTTTTAAAATGTTCAAAGAAATGTGATATTATTGTTATCGTGAATTGTTGGCCACAATAATCGTGTATTGAAAATCTGATGTCGAGACAGCCCTAATGTCGTACAATAATTATTATTTATTATTTTATTTAGGTCATAACACAGTGTAAAATGAATGAAAACCTTTATGGAACATAAATAAAACATCTGTTTAAAGCGTCAGATCACACAAATTACGTAAAATCTCACTTGTCACTCGGATGATGTTGGTTTTATCTGCAGAGGTTTTGAAACATCTGTCTCAGAGGGAGAGCTGTTTTCAAGCGGTGTCTTTTTAACGAAAGCCATTTTTCAGTGTAATGAGAACATTTCAGTCAGCATTCCAGTGTGTGCTTGGACATGTTTAATGTTATATTTATCTCCAGAGCAACCAAATGAACTGCATGACGAGCAGCTGAGTGGCCGCTAAGGACACGAACTAAACATGTTAGAATATAATTACTACTAAAGATAGAAACTTCACTTCGTTGTGGGAAAGACGTTTATTTCCTCCTCTTGTTTGTTTCTTCTTCTCCCTTCACGCGTCCTCATTCTTCACTTGTAATCAGTCTTTTCTTTTCTTATTGTTCTTTCCTTCCTCATCCTTCTCTTCCTTCTAACCCTCCTACCTCTGTTGTATTTGCCTGTGTCTTCTTCTTCTCATCTTTCTCCTCTTTACCTCCTCTTTGTTGGTGAAGGTCTTGATGGAGGACCACCCAAACAGCCTCCTCGTGGTCTCCTCGTGGATTCCTCTCACAGAGTTCAACCATACCTTCGTGTCCTACACTCTTGCCGTCCATGTTTCCGTGTTGTACTTACTGAACCACGGTGGAAACACGCAGACCGGTCAGGGTGATGTCAGCGGTCCACTTTGGTTCCCATCATCTTGTCGAGCTTCTCGTCTCTCTGCGGTCCAGATGGTTTAGTCTACAGGTTTCACTTCTCTGAAACAAAAGCATCATCTACTCTTCTGAAGGAAAATAAACTATTTCTCATGTGCTGTACTTAAGTACAATTATGACGTACCTGTACTTTACTTCTACTTTCTGCTACTAATCTATAATTCAGATGGACATATTGTACGTTTTACTTTTAATCTTTGGTTACTTTGCAGATTCACACAGATTGATAAAACAAAAAATAATCAGCAAACTATTTATGAATTATTATTATTGATAAAGATGGGATTTCATTGATCTTTTGGGGAAATTCACAAGCTACACAGCAGCATATAGAAAAGATCAGCCCACCCTAAGCAGCTGCAACACTAAAGTAATGTACATATTAATGCATCATAAACTACAGGCTAAATCAATGACATCATATTATTCTGAAATGGGTTATTCTGCATAAAAATGCTATTTTTTTGTACATGAAATACCTTAAAATGCATAAAAATGTTAATATCTGCCATTTATACCAATATTTTCATGGGCCGATATTGGTCCTGCTGATATATTGATCAGGCCGTCATTGTTATTAATGGGAAGCCTTAACGCTGAATTGATTCTTATGAGCAAGACGTGTTGATCAGAAGTTTTCAAAAGCTGTTTTCTATTGAAAATGCTGACGAGACAGAGACGGCTCCAAATCGCTCTCAGCCTTGAAGTCCTGGAATTCACCCCGCTGTCAATGAAAAGTTGTCTTCTAGAAAAGAGACGGAGGTGGTTGCTGTTAGTTTATATAGTAGTTGGCGCTGCATAACACAGATGGAGGATCTATAAAAGGCTTTAACAAGGCTGCACTCTGTCTGCTGTACGAGCGTCCATTAACTCGGGAATGTCCACTTAAGAAGAGGACTTTGTCTCCGTCCATTAGCTGAGGAAAGGTGTGAGCACTTCCACTTGTGCACTACATCTATGTGGCGTTGTGTACGTGCATGCCCATTAGTGCAGGAATTCTGGGAGGAAAGGTGTGGTCGATCTCGACTTCCCCCCCGACCTTAACAGGAAGTAACATGGAGGGGGAGGGAGGGGGAGGGAGGGGGAGGAGGGCAGTAAAATGGACATACTGTGAATTTAGAGGAGACCAAAAATTTGCTAACTGGTGGAAAGAATCAATAAAGTTTATCCCATTTGAATTAACAATGACACCAGAGATTTTATTAAATGTTTGAGGAGAAGTTTACAGGCAACTGTATTCAATTTAACCGGAAATATAGTTTCCAGTAATAAAATTGACAGAAAGTTAATCGACAACTATTTTCCAACTTCTCCAAAGTGAGTTTTTGATGAAACAATTTGGGGTTTTGGACTGTTGAGCAGACAAACTAAGACATTAGATGATGTCACCTGTGACTTTATATTTCAATATTTTATGATATTTTATTGACCAAACTGGGAAAATAATCGTAGAAAAGTCACAGCTAACTACATAAACTGAAATAACAGTAATGTGTAGTAATCTGTATCATTAGATTCATTGAATAGTTGGAGGAACATGTCAGACTGACAGAGGGCCAGTATAATATAACCAGTATGAACTGCCGTGTTAATGGTTTGCTGAGTGAAATGACCTTTGCTTTGGTCATTTCAAACATGCACGGACTAGAGGAGCTTCAGTAAACACAGAAACGTCTTTCTTGTCCTTTGAAATATACCGTCGGTTAGATTCAGTCAGCACAGAAGAACCGCTGTGTTTAGTCTACTCATAACACAGTCCACTGCTTTAGGGTCTATTTAGCTGAGCTCGGCGTGTTTTGTCTGCACACACACACACCTACATGGTGATGTCATCTATTTAAAGATAGTGGATGCAGACGAGTGTGACAGTGTTTAACAAAGGCAGGAATGCTGCAGGTGTGTGTGTGTGTGTGTGTTAACTACGTTTATTTATGAAACCACAGTCGGGGAACATGGAGGCTCTGACAAAGAGATAAAGATACAACTTTATCTCCGTATCTGTCTTCTTCTTCTTCTGTCTCGTCCCCTTTCTCTTCCTCTTTTTTCCAGTGTGTCCTGGTAGCTGTGGTACCAAAGAAGAGTCACTTCTGCTTTTTAATCCAATGCTTCAGGCGACAAGAGCAGGACGGAGACATGAAACTTAATTATTCCTTAAATATTGAATCAGATGTTTAGCACTGTCAGTTTTTATAGTTCGGAAAGTATTTTTCGTAGTCTATTCCTGTTCTAAAGCTGGGCCATAATAGGAATACATCTGCAGTCATAACTAGAGTTTTTTTGTTGATTTAAAATAACCTTTTATACATCTTCCTAATCAGCTTTAAAAATGTCAAACATTACCTTCAACTTCAGTCATATGAGCCTTTATTCATTGATATTAGCCGCCTCATGATGTACAGCATCTCAAGAGACATTACATATTTTGATATCTGTTCCAGTTAAAGGCTTGATTATCATCTTTGATTGTAGTTTTTACCTCTGAAAGTTTGCTAAATCCCTGAATGAAGTTGACAGCATCCTCCTCTGTGTCTCTCCATCTCCCAGAAATTAAATACAAATTCAGTTTTACAAAGTCTGTCTTACGGTCACCATTGGTTGTAAGATGTAGGTCAACATTAAGCTTCATTACTGAGCCTCGCCTGAAATACAGAAGGCCTCTGCTAACATCAGGAAAAGGAATGCATTTTATGAAACATGTGTTTAAGCTTTGAGGGACACATTTAATGAGTGAGGTTGAGGTTTAAGTTGTTATCTGGTAATCGCCCAGGGACAACCGATGAAAATAAGTATTGTGCAATGTCTTGTGCAACACATGTATTGTAAATTAAACTAAATTGAGGAAAAATATGAATGAATGGCTACATTTAAATTAGGTTATAGTTTTAGTGTCCTGACTCTGAATTAAATCTTCTGGGATTCGACTTTATGCAGATGATGTTGCTCTCTGACGTTCAGAATCTTGTTCTGTAAAAGTTGAAAGCAGGCAGCGTCGGATACAGACCTCAGCTTCAGTGTTGGTCAACTTAAAGATGGATGGATAGAAGTGAGATAAGTATCTGTTTTCTGGTGCAAATCTACTTTATGCTTGGTTATTGAAACCCAGCTACTGTCTTTGTTCTTTCCTTCTTCCCCTCCGGCCAGCGTCCATCCTCCAGCTTCAGTGGGAGGACTCGATGTGCTCTCTAACAGGACCGTGACCTCATCGTCTTGCAGCTCCGCTGTGCTCTGCTTCTCTTGTGGTTGTTTGGATTTGGTCACGATGACCCTCCCAGTTCCTCTGAACCGGCTCCGTTCTGAGCTGGACGTCCTGATGTTCACACCCACCAGTGTTGGAATGATATATCACTATGTCGGTATTAGAATACAGCATTCAGTCAGTGTTTTGCTCGCTTTCAGAGTAGCAAGTAGCATTTTTCTCATGTTTGCTAGCAGACTAAAACTAATTCTACAAACTAAATCTGGTAGTATTCTGGTAGGGCTGATTTAACAGTTTTTCTTTTATTAATAGTTTGAACATGTGGTGAAAAATACAGTTTCCCAGAGCCCAAGGTGAAGCCTTTTAAATTGCTTATATTGCCCAAACAACTTCCCAAAACCTGAAGATATTCAGTTTACCATTATTTTAGACGGAGAAAAGAAACAAATGGTATTTAAGAAGCCGGAACCAGCAAACGTTTGCCATTTTTCCACAATGAATTACTGATAATTTCTTTTTCTGTCAATTGTTTCCGCACTTATGAAGACAAATAGACACAAAAACGGTCTCAATATCAGGATATTAATAGATGCTGAATGCAACCTAATGATCCAAATATTAATCTTCCAATAGACTATTATAGAAAAGAAGGATTTCTTTCTTGTAATCTACAATAAACATCCAGCTTTGACGTTGCATTATAAGCATATCTGTCCAGTTCACCTGCTGTAGAGGGATCATCAAACGCTCTTTAATCTTATTTCAACACGTGAGGACGGACTTGTTTAATGTTGCGAGTATATGGAAGTCCCTTCAGCTCAAACACAGACATTACAATGTTAAAAACTCAGAGTGTGTTTGCATGTGTTGCATTGGCACCTTGTCTTTCTCTTGAGCAGTGTGTGTTTTCCATATAAGGGTTGATGTGCCTTCAAAGCCTCCCTGGATCGTGCACTATGTGTGTGTGTGTTTGTGTGTGTGTGGTTTTTAATAGACGTAGACGAGGGCTGCACTATGCCCATGTAAGCACACACACTGCTCTGGAGAATTAAAGTCTGAAGACTCACATACAGACACAAGATGAACGTGTGAATGTGCCACTTCTTTCTCCTGAAAGCATCTGCATGCAGCGACCACCTGAAAACATTTGAATTGGCTGTGAGGTCAGTGGACGGGCTCTTTACAACCGATTATGGAACATATTTGGCTTCGTCATGTGACCTAAATGATAGTCCTGCGTGTGTTGTGTGCAGTTGCAGCTTTGTGTTGTAAAATAATAAAACAGGAGGGTTGGCTGTGTGTGGCGTGACTCATAATATCCTGCCTCCTTATTTCTGGTTGTTGAAGCTCCCGTGCAGAGGTTTGTCTCCGTAGCGTACAGATGTTAGTCCATCATGAACCCAGTCGCATACAGTGAAGCCTCTTGTGCAGCCGACTTGCGTTGTTGAGTTTCCTGCAGCAGGTTTCCATGTTTTGTCTGAAGGGGACACCGGCCCTCCAGCAGCGAGAGTCTCAACCTCTGGGGAGTTTTTGGGGAAAAGGAGGAAATATAAACGTCACAAAGTGTCACTTTTAGTCCGGGAAAATGAACCTGGCTACCACAGTATTTTATTTTATATTCCCTGATATATTTTCATACGGCCTCACTTTCTTTGTGTATTAGTCGATTAATCGGTAGTTTTGGTCATTTCCATGCTTTTTTTTTTCATGCCGAATGACTTATTGCCATGAAACCTGTGAACACATCTCTGCTGAGACCAGCTTCAGTGTGTGTGTTGTGGAGAAGAGGAACAGGACGCCCTGCTTCACTCTAATTGTCGTACATGAACTTTACAATCTGTACAAACTGGTGCGGAAGAACTGAAGTGGTGCACTCGTCGTGTCGCGCTGCCATTGTCTGAACCGGGACCGCGGTGTTTCAGTGATCTCGGTCGACTTATCGTGTCACGTTTCTCTTCGTCAGGATGTGGAGAAGGAGAGAGCGCTGCGGACCGAGTTCAGCAGGGAGGACATCAGGCAGAGGATCGAGCAGTACAACATGCTGACTAAAGACCACCTCAAAATGACACTGGTGAGTGGAGCGCGCACACACACACACGCACACACACACACACACACACACACACACACACACACACACACACTGGCTGAGTCAGTGAGTTTTATGTATCTGAGCTTGGAGCTTGTTTCTCCTTTAAAGAAACCGTTGCACAATGAACTCTTTTCTCTAAACTGGATCATGTATGACATTTACCAAAGTGCCGAAGCCGACGTCACACAACATCGTGACTAATGTTCAATCATACTGGTGTTTTAATTGTAAAAAAGACTTAATACTCAGTGGTGGAAGAAGTATTCGGATACTTTACTGAACTAGAACCACAGTATAAAGTATTTTCAGCTAAATGTACATAAAGTATCAAAAGTACTTATAATGCTGAATCTCCTTTAAAATAAGTCTGTTCTTTTGCTACATTAAAAAAGATGGATATGAATAAGAGCAGTGATGAGCGAACATGCAGAGTCCTGCAGGCTTTTTAGGAACGGTGCGCTGATGTTTCAACATCCACGCTGCCGTCCTCCACCTCCCAGCATTCCTCAGCGCTCGCATCAGAGTGGCGTGATGTTATTCCTGCTATTGTTCTCCCCCACACTGTTTCCCTTGGCAGCATGAAAGGTGTCTGAAACTGTACTCGCAACCATGACGCACTATAAGGCTCTGTTACATCCAGTAGAGATGAGAGAGGTCTGTCCACGGTGGACCGGTCTCTGCTGGAGGATCTGGGTCTGTCCACGGTGGACCGGTCTCTGCTGGAGGATCTGGGTCTGTCCACGGTGGACCGGTCTCTGCTGGAGGATCTGGGTCTGTCCACGGTGGACCTGTCTCTACTGGAGGATCTGGGTCTGTCCACGGTGGACCGGTCTCTGCTGGAGGATCTGGGTCTGTCCACGGTGGACCGGTCTCTGCTGGAGGATCTGGGTCTGTCCACGGTGGACCGGTGTCTGTTGGAGGATCTGGGTCTGTCCACGGTGGACCGGTCTCTGCTGGAGGATCTGGGTCTGTCCACGGTGGACCGGTCTCTGTTGGAGGGTCTGGGTCTGTCCACGGTGGACCGGTCTCTGCTGGAGGATCTGGGTCTGTCCACGGTGGACCGGTCTCTGTTGGAGGATCTGGGTCTGTCCACGGTGGACCGGTCTCTGCTGGAGGATCTGGGTCTGTCCACGGTGGACCGGTCTCTGCTGGAGGATCTGGGTCTGTCCACGGTGGACCGGTCTCTGCTGGAGGATCTGGGTCTGTCCACGGTGGACCGGTCTCTGCTGGAGGATCTGGGTCTGTCCACGGTGGACCGGTCTCTGCTGGAGGATCTGGGTCTGTCCACGGTGGGCCGGTCTCTGCTGGAGGACATTGATAGTACACTAAGAAGTGTTTTCTTAATTTGAACTGAAGTACAAAACGAGAGAAGAAGATATTTCAACCTTAAACCAGCCGGCGTCGTAAAAATAATCCTGAATCAGCAGGTTGTTGGTCAAAAAAGAGAAAGAAAAAGTAAGTTATGAGTCTGAAACCGGTTCCTCAACACCTGTTGGAGTCGATAATATCTCGACGTGAAGCTCTCAGACATTCAGTCTTTACCTTTCTTTGTCATTGAAGTCTTTGTCACCTTATCTAGTTTCAGCTTGTGTGTTTTTTTTGCTTCTGATCTCGTTTGCCGGCTCATGACCTACACACACACACACACGCACGCACGCACGCACGCACCCACACACACACACACACACACACACACACACACACACACACACATATGGAGTAATGAGATTAAGATGCTCTTGCCCCGTCTGGGGCCATCTGTCCTGCAGGATGCACTGGGTGAACTGTCTCCTCTGGGAGAGACCATGTAGCACGTCCTTGACTCTGATTTTACTGATGTTTTTGCCATTTTTATGATGAATTATTCAAGTAAAACGTCCTCCGTTTGCTTCTCTTTGTCATGTTTGAGTCGTTTTAAAACTTCAACGTACAGAACTAAGGAGTTTATAACCGGAATATCTCACCGTTTTCTATCCGTATATTAAACAAAAAGAGTAAACTATTGATCAAGGAACTCATTGGCAAGTAAATAAATGAAATTATCTCTCTGCCTCTCTATTCTCTCTCTCTCCCAGAATCCTACTGGTGTGTATACTGGTTTCATCCAGGTCCAGATGGATCTGAGGAGGCCGGTGACGGTGCGGGGGGGTCAGAGAGGAGCCGGTGGAGGCCGGGTGGAGGAGGCCTTCTATCTGCCCAGAGGAGTCACCAACACCCTCCACATCAGCTCCAATAACACAGTCAAACAGGTGGCTCACACACACACACACACACACACACACACACACACACACACACACACACACACACACACAGAGCCAGTCAGCACAACCTGATTCGGGTCTGATGACAGACGGGTTGATTTCAGACGCCGGCTGATGTTTTGTGACATGTTGATTAACTTAAACTGATTGAGTTCATCAGACTCAGAATATTTAGTTGCGGATTGGCTGCCAGGTGTCTGTTAATTAGAAATAAAATAATTTAACATAACTATGGTTTAAGGTATATTTAGTCCCTTTCAAACACAACACACACGGCTTTATTTAAGGCAAAGAACGGCATTTAAACGATAGAAACCATACGTAAGGCATCCAGTTACAGCGCTGAAATAAACTGACGTCGTTATTATCTTGATGTTTAATCACAGCTCTAAATTATTGCTCAATGTACATTAGTATGCAGGTCGTTTACAGACCCAAAAAACTCAATTTCAAGTTTATTTTGTTAAACCTAGAGGAAGAAATAACTTAAAATATTGTTTATTAAACGTAAACAAGGATTGTGTCATTAGATAATGATTCAAAACAGTCAGAGGAGCACAAACAAAAGCACAAATGAGAAATCGGTAACGTGAACTAACAATAACTTTGGCAGAAAGTAGCGTTTCAATGTCGGGGGGGAAAAAGTACAGTAGTAATCCTGTACGTTTCGCCAAATAACAAAGTTTAACCGTCAGCTAACTAAGTTCACATTAGTGCCATTAGTGTTTTGTTTTTGACTTATTGTGTGTGTGTGTGTGTGTGTGTGTATGTGTGTGTTCAGGTGATCGTCGCCCTGCTGAACAAGTTCACAGTCGCAGACAACCCGGCCAAATACGCCTTGTTCAAACGCTATCGCAGGGAGGAGCAGGGTAAGACAGGAGCCGTGTGTGTGTGTGTGTGTGTGTGTGTGTGTGTGTGTGGGAGTGTGTGTGTGTGTGTGTGGGAGTGTGTGTGTGTGAGACAGTGAAAGCGACAGGGCTGGAGACAGTGTGTTTCATGCCACTAATGCCAAGCAAGCTTGGTGTCAGATGCTTCGGCACTGACATAGTGTTGTGTGTGTGTGTGTGTGTGTGTGTGTGTGTGTGTGTGTGTGTGTGTGTGTTTCTGAATGCCTCGCCCTAATGTTGCTGGATGCTGTGGGCTCTCCCCACTATCAACAGCTCACCAGGAATACCCTCACATGTATATATATAAACACACACACACACACACACACACACACACACACACACACACACACACACACACACACACACACACACAGACACACACACACTCTTCATGAATCAGCAGCTGTTGCTTGATTTCAAATATGATCTTTAGCGTCTCACAGAAAGGAAAAAGATGGAGTTCATGGGTCTCATCCTATAAAACAAGACCATGTAACGTTATTAAATAGTTGTTTACATCGTTTGAAGTCTGTGAAACGTTTTGCCTCCTGGTCTGTTGTTTAGCTCGTTGCTGGAGACTCTACTCATAAAAGACGTCTGACAACAGATGTGTGCAGACTGAGCTTCATACATAAACCTCCCAGACAATAGTGGGGTGAAGCTTCTATTTAATATAAGCAGTTGAGCTGGCTAGCTGTTCCCCCTGTTTACAGTGTTTATGCTAAGCTAAGCTAAACAGGCTTCTAGCTTTAGCTAGATATGAGAGTGCTATCAATCTTATCTTACTTTCAGCAAGAAAGCAGATTATTATTTGATGGTTATTCAAAGAAACTTTGATACATTGACATCGTCAGACTTGGAAGACGTTCATATCGTGATCACAACTCTCATTAACAAATTTAACTGATTTAATCACATTTATTTGATCTAATTTACATTTTATTTACAACTATCAGTATCGGTATCGGCCTTAAAAGTCCCGTGTTTGTTGGTCTGTCTGCTGTGACGCTGCTTCAGTCTCTCTCGGTTTTTCTAAATTACTGTGGTCGTTAATGTGCCGCGCCCATCCTTTCATCTTCTGCCACACACACACACACACACACACACACACACACACACACACACACACACACACCAAATGCAACTGCAGCGACCGCAGTGGTGCCTGCATGCATGTGGCTTAAAGAACTGCACATACCGCCTAAATGAATCTGTGTGTGTGTGTGTGTGTGTGTGTGTGTGTCTCCTGCAGTGTATGTGTGTAAGCTGGCGGATGGCGAGCAGCCGCTGTTTCTTCGTCTGGTGGCGGGACCCGACGGCGACACGCTGAGCTTCGTGCTGAGAGAACAGCAGATTGGAGAAGTCATGGTAACTCTTCACCTCCCTCCTCTCTGTCTTCTTACACAGTGAAATATGTATTCCTGTTATTCACTTTCCCTCCTCCTCTTCCTTCCTTTTCTTCATCCTTCTCCTCTTCTCTTTCCATGACTTAAAGTCTTGTTCTGCCTCCTTTTCTTCCTCCCTTTTCTTCTCCCCGACTCCTTTTTATGGAAGCTCATTTCTGCAAGAATCCTCTGTTCATCTTTCCTAAAATAAACATCCTCTTCGTCTCATTGCCTTCTTATATATCACTCCTACTCAACAATCACGCAGCATCCACAGGAGAAAACAAACTAAAATGTTGCTTATCGATAAGCTTTCTTTGCTCCTGGTTTCAGTGGGACGCGTTCTCCATCCCCGAGCTGCGTAACTTCCTGCGGATCCTCGACAAGGAGGAGGACGAGCAGCGGGAGGCGATGCACAGGCGCTACGATGCGTATCGCCAGAGACTGGAGGAGGCGCTGAGGGAGGTCCGAGGACCCTCTTAGAGGATTAACCTCCATGAGACAGGAACACTGCCCCCTACAGGGACGGAGGAGGTGATTCTTTTTCTTTTGTTTTTTACCTCCTCAGAGGACAAAAATAGTGTATATTTTGCCGGAGAGAAGGATGCGACTGCGGAGTGAGAAGAGAGGATCCAGCGCCTGGAAGAAAGGGATGATATAAAGGAGAAACTGACAAGCGACTAAAGACAAAATGTGGACGCTGGAGTTTGAATCAGCCTGGATTAAAGACTTCAAAGTGCTGCCTGCTCTCACCAAAGATTCACTTCATTGTGCCAAACCCATCCTCTCTGCACCCCCCTCTTCTTCTCTCACTCTGTCCTGCTGTCACATAATTTATCGAATTCCTCTTTTTATCCTTTTAAACTTGTGAAAGACTCGAGGCCATATGTTGAGTGAGAGGTTTATTTAATTTGTTTGTTTTAAAGGTTTGTACATATTTTAATTTATATGGGTGAAGCTTTTTATTGGTTTGTTTTGTTGAAACAAAAACAAAAAGAGTCTCATTTTAGTTTTTTTTGTACAGAGGCAGAGCACCAATGTGGTTGTTGACACAGAGATGGAGAATAGTTCATCCAGACTGCTACTAGAGGTAAATACACAACATTAGCATCGAGCTAAAAACATCTCATAGCTGCAGCTACATAAACCAAAACATTGAGCGAATACACGGAACGTAAAGAGGACGAAACTGAATGTGGTTGACGAAGGTCCAGAGAAATAAAAAGAGTTTAATGTGACTGAAAACATCAGAAAGAAAAGGTTTCTACTGAAAGACTAAGAGTGACAGTCGAAGCTTGTGAGCACAGGAAGAAGTTAGGTTTGTGGTTGTAAAGATAGTTTGTGGAGACGAGCGAGGATGAACTGACTCCTGACCTTTGACATCGTGCGGTCGGAGGAGGGAGGCGTGAGATTCAAACTGGTTTCCTGGAAGTTGACCGAGCAGCTTAGAGGAAGTAGAAGAGAGACGTTCACCGGAAGAAGGAAGGACGAAATACAGAAGACTTGGCAAAGACAATGACGGGATTCAAACCACAAGTCACCGTGACTAACTGCTTCTGCGTCAATGAAAGCTCCTGTAGTCCACAGCTGATCGAACAGGAGGTCTGTAAGCGCTGATAGCTGCAGAGAACAAGGGAGGGAGAAAAGGCTGCAGCCGTTCGTCCGCCTGCCTGTCTGTCTGTCTGCAGACATTCATTTTAAGTAACGCCTGTGTTTTTGTGCTCTTATCTCGAGTTAAAACGCGCAGCCTTGACCTCCTTGTCAGTCCGGGTTTCAGCTTTTTTACGGTGGATAAAAGAGGGAAATATTAAAGAAGGAAACGAGGAAGGAAGGAAAGGATGGTAGTTTAAAGTAACGGATAGAAAGACGTCAGATATAAAGTTATGCAGCCGCAAGTGCAGAAGAAGGTGCAAAAGTTAAGGTGGTTTTTGTGCAGTGTATGCAATGTTGTCTTTCGTAAATGCAACTTATCGTTTGTGGCTTAGAGACCAAAGAGGCTCGTTTTCAATATAGTTTTGTAGAAGAATTCAGTTTTTTCTGCTTTTTGAATGAGCAGAAATCCAGATATTTGAGGAAACAGACGAACAAGATAAAACAAAGACGATCACTTTGACAAACTGCAAATCCGATTTTTAAAACTGATCAAAAGTCAATAAAAAAAAAAGATGTAAAATGCATGAAAGTACAACACCGCCACCTAGTGGACACACACTGCAACTGTTCTCTCATTTCTGTGTCAAACTATTATTATTTTTTCTTATAACCAAAGATATTTTCGTGGTGTTGCCTGGAGCAAAAGATATATTGGAGGCCTTTTTCCCACTGGAGGGAAAACATAGTTGATAGTTTTATTTAAAGGGGTTTGAACCCTCGTTTCGTAACGCTGTGGAAGCAAATAAAGAAATGGTCAAAAGGATTTGAATCTTACAAGCAGCCGAATGTCTAATTGTGACATTTAAAGATGAACTCCACCAGATTTATAAATGACTTCAGTTTTACTCGCCGTGAGGAGAAATACTTGTAAATATAATATTGTTTAATTCTGTGACTCTGGAGTTCACATTTTGGGGCATTTAGGAGGCAGAGAGGGTCTAATGGAAGAGTTGCATTATGGGAAATGTAGATGACCTGTACCACGGACTAAAAGTCAGCGCATGCTTTTTAAATCCGTCCCTCTCAAGTAATTCAACTTTATGGAAGTGCAATAATAACCACTGAATGAAACTTAAACATTTGAGCTGCCAAGAATGAATTAAACCTGAATTAAACGACTGAATAGTTCAAATAATTCACATGAATTAGGTATTCAGTCGCTTGTAAAGCTCAAACTATTTTGGCCTTTTTTTGCTTCCCTATAATATAATTTAAAATGATACGAAAGTCTGCATGCAAACAGTGAATGAGCCTTAAAGCCATGTTGTTGTTTGTGTATCTGATAAACAACTTTAGCTGTTAAAACACCAGACGAGTCGTATCAATTCATTTTGGACACTTTAACTTCGAATTCAGGGAAGACGGGTTTTCTTAATTCATTTTTTTGTTGTTGTTGATCTCCTGCCGGCATCACACCCTGTACTCTATCTTAACATCTAATACTCGATTATCTTATTTTGAAAGATCTCGTTAAGCTCCACTCATAATGTTGTGTTTTTATTTTTTTAACAAATGGATTTTAAGCTCATTTTATTTTGTCTCAACGAGCTTCCGTATGATTTAGCTGTAGACTGTGAATCTCGCATGTGTTCCTGTTGTATAAATACATGCTCACTGTACAAACTACTGGGCTGCTTTAAAGCGAGCGTCACCGTAGATCACAATGGGGGTCGGACGGCGTTTGGAAACACTTTCTTTGGAGTGAAAATGATTAAAAAGAACAGATTTGAAATGCGGTCGGATCTGCTGGTGATATGAATCCGGCTTGTTGATCATTTTATGTGTAATGAAAAGCTTTTGTGCCGGCAGCGCTGATGAACGAACAGTCGATGTACCTGGTTTGTAGTCAGAGGTTCAATCACAATATTGAAGTTTGTTTTCAAGACGTTTGCCAGACTTACTCCGTTCATGTGAGAACAACTAAACCATCGGCGCAAAGTGTAATGGCTGATGAAGGCCATGAAATGTGGCTGAAAGCTCTGGGGGAAAAGAACAGTTTTAGTGTTTTGTTTTTCTCTAATTTATTTTATACATTAAGTTTTGTCTGGAGCTCAAACATCGAGCGGAATCAATCAACAGGCAAATGTTCTGCATCTATTTTGATAATTTTTTAAGCAAATGTGAGGATTTGCTGCTTTTCTTTGTTGTGTTTGTTGACAAACTGAATATAGTTGAGTTTGTTCCTGTTGTTCACACAAAACAAGCAGTTTTAATATGTTGTTGACTCTGAGGAGTCATTATGGGCTTTTTCTGGACATTTTGTAGGCAGAAATTCTCGGGTTTCAGCCAATCAAATGTGAGTATTTGCTGGTTTTATAATAGTAAATCCTCAAGGTATACTTACTTGATTTCTTTCCAGAGCTTTCAGTGCACACATCACATAGATAACAATATTTATTTTTACTTATGTCTGATATTACGGAGTCTCAAGGGTGCCCCAAAACTTGATGAGATGAAACAAAACTATTTTCATGCACCCTTAAATATTTACCAAATCATGTCCAGCAGCATTATGTGGACGAAAAGGACAGCGGGAATTATATAATTATTAATTCCTCTGCAGCCACTAAATTGCAGGAGTTACGTCTGGAGCTTTTGACCATATTACATGATCTTCATCGGGTCACTTTTAAGGACAAAAAGCTCCAGAGCAGTCACTAAAGGGACCTTGGTGGTGAGACTGTTTTTCTCAACGGCTCCTTAGTTAACAGACATATCTGCTTCGATTCTATGAGCAGCTTTCGGGCTCTTAAGATCTTCTGTTTTGTGTGATCTGTGTTTGAATATCCAGAAACTGTAACGTTAAATGCCAAAGATCTGTGTTTAGCTCTTCTGCCATTTAAGACACCATTTTTTGTTCCGATTATGCTGATTTGTGTTAACTATACAGAGAAGAGATCAGGTTTGTATTCACATGAGTTCTTCGAGCATCTGAGTTCAGAAACACAAAGTTTTACACAAAAAAAAAGGTTTAAATTTCAGATCTGAGCTGCAAAATCCGAATTGATCGTCTGTGATTCATGACGAAGAATCCTCTTTTATGAATTCACCAATATGTCCGCCGTAGAGTAAAGTCAATGGAAGCCATATTTTAGTGCAGGATCTGGTTGAAGAGCTCGGGTCTGAGAGCTCGGACCTCAGCGGTGCCTTTTTAAAGTTCCCTCGCGTGTTTCAGTTCTCAACAGCTAGCTGGAGGAAGCTTTTATTTCTGTCTTGTGGTTTTCTCTCTGAATCGTTACCAAATGTGGCCTTTCCTTCACACAAGGCGGACGGCCTCTATTAAAGGTGGAATCAAAGCAAAACGAGTGTGTTTCATGGATGTGTTTTATTCTCTTCTTGTTGTTGTAGTTGAATGAAGATATTGTAAATGGGATTATGTTAATATGCTTGACGAGAGCTGAAAGAATTGTCTTTTAATTTCAGTGGAAAGAAAATTAATCGGAAACTATTTTGATGATTACGTGGCTTAACAAGGTCCTTTTTAAGCAAAAATGACAAAAGAATCAGTTTATTTTAGCGTCTTGTCTGAGAATTTGCTACTTTTCTTTATTTGATATAATTTTAAATTGAATATCTTTTGGGTTCAAACAAAAAAACAACATATTTGAAGACATCAACTTTAATTAAGATGGACATTTTCCCACACTAAAAAACAATCACATTAAAGGATAATAAAAATAATTGTTAGTCACTGGCCTGTATTTCCAAAATCAACCAAGACTTCACATCTAAAATATTTACTGGATCCACAGACAAACTGTACAAATGCCAATATTTCAAAAATAAATCAGATTTTGTTGCATAAAGACCGTAAACCATAAAGACCGTGGCTAAAAAGTCTAGTTGACAGTATTAAAAGCCCACACTGTCTCGTCTTATGTTTTGCATTCTTTCACATTTTCAGAAGAGGTTATGAGGGAAATAAAGGTACCAATTTTTGAGGACATAATATAATCTGACAAAACAAAACTTCCCTTAAAGCCCCAAGAATATGAATATGCACCACTAATGTAAAAATATCCATGAAAGTGAGTTTCCCACATTGTTTCATAGCGCTAACATTTAAAACTGAGTACACTGGACGTAAAGGTCGGAAAGGTCAGCCTTTCATAAAGTATGGACCGGAAACGTGTGCTTCCGTGCTTTTATTCTGAAGGCATACACCGGATGCTCCCGTGTATACTCCGGTGTATTCTCGCTCCTTCAGCCGCGTGCTGCAGCAGGAAGAAGAGACGCAGACTGCAAAACTCAACTATGTAAGTTTGACACTTCAATTATTTAAAACTAAATATGAAACTGCTTCTTATGATTTATTTAAACAACTAAACCACCGGTTCAGGTGTCAGTTACCCTCAGAACACGCAGCTGTCTGGAAAACAAATGTGGTTGTGTTGTATTAATACCATATTTGACTGTTAGATTTTAAAATGAGAAATAAGTGAGACTCTTATCTTTGACATCTGAAGATATTCTTTTAACTATTTTCTGACATTTTACATCCGATATGACTTTTTGTGCCAAAACTTATCTTAAACTGTGCATTTGATTTCAGGTTCATCAGGAGATGCTTTGTTTCCTAAAGCGGAGAAGAGTTTGTGTGAAAACAGGTATGTAAAAAACCAACACTTGTCCCCAACAGGTGAGATATAAAGGTAAGAAGATCACGAAGGCGTAAAGTTCTGCAGCTAATTAAAAACTTTAAATAAACCGTTTAAATGAGACAACAAAAACAACTTAGAAAATGAGGGACAGCTTCTGTTATTTTTGAGAATCTCTTTATTTGCACAAAAAAACACAAAAATACATAATCACAGAAAACTATCCTAGAAAACCATTTATTAAAACTAAAGGTTCCAAAATGAAACGGTCGTGACAGATTGAAAAGTGCATCAGTGAATTGAAACGAGAGGAAATCTCCGTGTTGTCACATTAATTCAGTTCAGTCGGGAATCAGAGCAGACGAGGAGAGGAGCCGTATGAATATATTAATACAAGAATAACCATTAAACCGTCGACTCAGTAGTTTGTCTGCTTTGCTCGTCAGTGAGAAAATAATTCACAATCAAAAATAAAGACTCAGTCTTTTACAACAAACGTCGGGCAGATGAGACGGTCGTTTCATACTTCAGTCATCAGATCTTTGGTTGGATGTTAATGAATGCATCTCCACAAAATAATAATCTCATATATTGACCTTTTTAAATGAGAAATACCAGCGACAGAAGGGTTGACGAAACAGTATAAATGTTTATGGCAAAAATAAACATGATCCAAAGAAAACAAGTGGTTTCCTTAAAGGTCACATTTAAAAATACATCAAATATAGATTTGTAATTGTTATTTGGCCTTAAAGTTCTCACATCCAACTCAAAGCAAAATAAGAATTTGTGGTAGAAACTATAACAGAACTGATCTAAAACTGCCGACTGAAACACAGATCATGTGAAAAAGGACTTTTTGGCAAAACATTATATTTTTCTAAAATGACGGCTTCCTCCTGCTGATGAGGAAGTTCATCTCTGGACCAACAAACGCTTCAGGAAAGACAAACAGTGACGATTCGTTGAGTTTTGAGAAAGAAACCGGTGCTTTAACACAAGATGACAAATCACTGAAATAATGTAAATGTTTGTCTGACGCTGGAAACAAAGTGGGAGATTTTTAAAATGTCACACATGAGCCATTAAATCTGATTTATTGATTGACCGGAGATTTTAGTTGCTTTTTACTAAAATACTTCTTGCTGCTCGATTAAGGTTCTCCCGTTTCTAATCTGAAAAACTTTTCCTTTTTTAGAGTCGTCGTGTTTAGTTCTTTATCACTCTACAAATGTGCATTTTACAGTCTGATCACGCTGACAGATATTTATTTATTACCCGCATCAGAAGCAGGACATCACGACCTTTAATTAAAGTAATTCATTCCTAATTTTGATTTATTTAGTAAAAATGCTACAAAAAATTGCTGCTAATTGAAGAAAAACAAGCAAATTGTCGTGTTTTGAAAAGCATTTTTTGTAAATTTACGAACTTTAAAAAATTTCTTTTAGGCTTTTCACTTTGTGCAAAATTGGTAACTTGTGATGGAAAAATGATTTGATATTTTCTCTTTGATTTGAAGAAACACTACCTGGTTGACAATATGAATCTGTAGAAACTGTCCAGGTGACCCAGTAAATGTTGAGATGAACAAGTTTCTCTTCGATTAAGATTGAAATTCTCGAGGACCATCTGAATGTAGAAAACAAATGTCCACCAGGCACGCTGAGTAACATTTAGACTAAAACATGAAGACCCTTCCGTGAAGTGGCCACTGATTGGATCATTGATATGAAGTTCTGAACAGAGAGAGAAACACTTGTTTGCAGGATTTTAAATTGACCGATCAGACACAACGCTCACAGGAAAATAGGAACGAATGGCTTTGCGGGTGTGAATCCATCCTGCATAATTTCCCTGCACGTCTACTGACAAACTCACGAAACAGCAGCCCGATCTGGAAGCTTTAAAAGTGGGTCCGGCACCCAGAGAGGCCTCCAGTCCCACCTGGTCCCTTTTTTTACTCAATCCATCTACGAAGAGACTCGGCTCAGGAGGCCTGAAAACAAGGCAGCAACAGCAAGAAAGGCCCGAATACAAAAACACAACACAGCCCTCCTCTTCCTCCCTCCGTCCTTCATCTGCTCGTCTTACTTCGTCTTCTGTCGGCTGAGGCGCCAGCCGTGGTTCGGAAACATCTGTCGAGGGTCAAATTTATACCTGAGGAAACAGGACAGAGGAGTCAATATTCTGTGTTTTTAAAGTACTTTGGACGTCCAAGAAGAGAGATTTGACATGAATTTATAGAAAAGGTAATAAAATGTATTTAATAATGTATAAATAAATATTTTTATTTTTCTAGTACTCCGTGAAACGATCCAGACCTCGAATCGTACACGCCGGGCGTCCGACACGACTGTCCGGAGCAGGACTGCAGCATCATCAGCCGGTGGTTCATCTTCTCCAGGACTTCCTGGTCGATGGTCTTAGCGATGTTGGTCAGCTGGAAGGGGTCAGCGGTCACGTTGTAGACTTCTACAAACACCTACAGCAGGCAAACGTCCCCAAACAACATTACCGTCAAACTTCACAACTTAAGGCACGAAAGCAGGGATGCATTTGACCACCAGGTGGCGCCAAAGTATAATATTTACACACTAGTGGCTTTAAATGCACTCAATGTAATGTGTGTTCATCGTTAACTTCACTGCCACAGCTTGTTTTTCTGATATCTTAAGATCCGGACGTCCAATGACTAAAATCCTAAATCCGGTTAAAATATATAGTTAACGACTCAAAAGTGAATTGTAAAATATGTCTTAACTTGATTTATGACAACTTCTTGTCGACGACCACAACAAGTTTCTCCAGGTTTAAAAATGTGGATGATTACTACACAACTCTACAAAATGTAAAACATAAATCTAGTCGTTTTAATGCGGAAACGTTACGTATTTCGAAGGAAGAAAAACAAACCTCATTATCGTCGAACTCGCAGTACTGCAGGTTGGCAGAGGGGGCGACTGTTCGCACACAGGCGTACGTGTTGTTGTACGAGTCCTCGCACACACAGTCGGGGAAACACTCCTAGAGACGGAAGAGAGAATATACATGAAGCTGCTTCTTTACCTGCTGCGGAGAATATTAAACGTTAAATCTCGTACCGAGACTCCCGGCCCCAGCAGAGGACAAGCCGGGTTGGACACGTTGCTTCCTTCCCCTTCATACTCCACCAGGATGTCCGTCCTCCAGCTGCTGCTGTTCATCTTCCCCTCCTGGTGACGCACAGACATCGTAACGACAAAAACGCTGAGCTTCAACTGGTGTCGTGGTTAGATAATAACAGGACGATCGGTGTTATCTAGCTGCCAATAGATCGCCCTAAACGTTACATTCATCTAATTGAGTGACCTCACCATAACGGGCAGGAAGGACATGCCGTCCATCTGCGTCTTGTTGACGTTGTATCCGGCGATGTCCAGGATGGTCGGACCGAGGTCGACGTTCGCCACCAGCATCTGACAACAAGATGAATTTAATGCGTTTAGTTCAACAAGCGCTGCAGGCTGAGGCAGAACTACACAAACATGCTCAGGTGTGTGTGTGTGTGTGTACCTGGCTGGTCTGGTTGGGCTTGATGTTTGGTCCTCTGACCATGAGAGGAACTCTGATGTCAAACTCGTAGAGCTGCCGCTTATCCAGAGGGAGAGAGAACTGACCTGGAAGAGACGGCGGCAGAAAGAAACACGTTTTAAATTTAATAAAATCTGAGTGTTCAGAAATCCTACAAATCTCTGGATCCTTTGTTTCTAACTTTCCCCCAAACTTAATCGGTTGACGAGGTTTTAATAAACTGGAGCAAAAACACCCAGCAGTGTAACAAATACAAATACTCAAGTACAATCTCAACAGTATTTCAGCTCTACGTCAGAGGCAAATATTGTAGTTTTCTCTCATCTATATTTATGAGACACAGATACTAGTTAAATAGAAAGATATAAAATATATAATTTGATGCTGTACGATACTAATATTAGTATACAAAGTATCTGAAATTGGCTTCATTGTGCGGTCACACACCTGTGTGGTAGCCGTTGTCGGAGGTGAAGAAGATGTACGTGTTGTCCAGTTCAGCTCTGACCTCTAAACTCTTCACTATTTTCTCCACCAGGTCGTCCACCGACAGCAGAGTTCGCCACCTAGAGGCCAAGACGAGCAACAACAAGCCTGCAGTGAAACCAAACCGAGTGAAATCAAGCAGACACAGCTGATAAATAATGAAGTGAAATACCGAAGGTGCCCTTTTAAGAACGCAGGAAGAGAACAGAGAGGAAAGACGACAGGAAGAGGGTGATGATGAATCAAATGGAGAAAGAGAGAGAAGAAAACTCACCGCTTCCTGAAAGCATCGTCCAGAACATGAACAGACGAGTTGGTCATCGGGGTTTTAGCTTGTCTGATCAACCAGTGTTTGTCCTGAAGAGAGACGACAGGAAAGAAAAGATGCATTCAATCGATCGGTGGTCAACTTTTACATATTTTCAGTGAAAGGAAGAGGAGTCCCCTTACCTTCCCGTGGACGTTGAAGTTGGGGTCTCTGGGAGCCTTGGTGGTGTTGAAGCTGTTCTGGTACTGAGGGGCTGCAGTCCAGGGCGAGTGGGGGGCCGGAATGGAAACCATCATGAAGAACGGCTGGTAGTTGGATTTATACTGGAGGAAGTCCAGAGACCTGTTGGCCTGAGAGAGAGAGCAGAAACGTTACTACAGAAGCTTAAAAACGAACTTCCAATATTAAAAGTTGCTTTAAAAAGCAGTTTATTTCATGTATATTAAACTTTACTCTTTAACTCCCAACCCCCAGAAATTTAATTCTTAACAGACAAAAATTGCAAGATTTGAACATACGATACCTGAAGTCACCAGCTGTTATAGGACGCAATATAAAATGTGAGGCGTTTGATTTGCTCACCAGGACGTCTGTCAGGTAGTCTTTGCTGTAGTCTGCTCCATGATCCTCGGCCTTCCCGTTCACTGACAGAGTGTAGTTGTAGTATTTAGAGTTCTTCTCCTGGAAAACACAAAGCACGTTTGTGAAACACTGTGCGTGAGATAAGCCTTCAGGTCACGAGTTCTTCTTACATCGGTGTTTGTTTAGTAACGGTGAAGATAAACTTGTCTGCTCTGCAGTTGGATTACGGGCGTGACCTCCGTTTCATGACTCCAGTAAACCGGTTAGAAGAGTAAAGAAGCTGTAATTTGATCGGTTTGTTAGTCTGACTGCTTCTGCAGAGCTTCCAGTCACATGACCGCATGGACTGCACTCAGTTTGACGCTCTGTTGAACTTCCCACAGAGATGTTCTACGATGAAACAATGTAAATGAACATGCAGGGAGTTAAATACTGCTTTTTAAATAGTATTAACAGCATTTTAATACCAGAAAAGGTGAAATAAAAGCCGAAGAGGCCTTAATTCTGACCCAAAGATGATGAATTCGTGGCTAAAAGATTTTTTTAAACGTTTGAGTCTTACCAGTCCGACCCAGTAGCTCCAGCCTGGAGGAACATGCTCCACTCCACCAGCCTCTGAGTGCCCATACTGAAACACACAATGTGTGTTAGTTTAATGACAGACTGTTACAGCAGCACAAAAACACAAGAGACAGATAAACGGTAGAAACGATGTATAACCAAATTAAAGATAGAAAACTCTGACAGCCATGTTAGCAGCTCTGTTAAAGGGACACTACAGCCAATAACAGCGTTCATGCACTGCTCTATTGTCAGATTTTGGGCCGTTTTGTTTCCATAACGCATCTTCTTTTAGACGAGCAGAAATAAATCATCCAAAATACACATTTAGTGGTTTATTTCACTACTTTGTCTGTGCTTTATGAAAAGTCAGGAGGGAAATGAAGCGCCGCCTATCAAGCTGATCGTTGATCACAAGTCTCCGCCCCACCACACCTGATTAGACTACGCCCCCAACAGTATATAACCCCGCCCCTTTCACTCTTTCCCCTCCAAGGCAGAACAAAGAGAAGCCACTTGGACTTTCACGGTTGATATGACTTGTATTGTTTGACAGATAACAGATTGTCCAACATCCAACTGTTTAAATCTGCCCTCAAATGCACCTTCTTCCTGGATTTTGTGTTTACATCTGCCCCACAAACTCTTTCTTCATTCTGTTGTCAGTCCGGACTAAAGCTGGCTGTGTGTGCTGACCTGTGACGAGAGGGTCACAAGTGGAAGAGTTAAGAAACTCTGAGATACAAGGAGAGAGGGGAAGTTAGAAAACGGGGTTAAGCGTCATCCGTTTGCTATTTAGATGAAGAGTTTGTCCCGGTTCCCCATTCGACCATCTGATGATCACGAAGGGTCGATGCAACTTTGCCAGTTGGACTTTACCATGACTTAAAAAAAAAAACACATGACAGAAGATCTTGTGACTAACTGTTGACCGTCACCTGAGAGGCAATTTTCTATTGCAGGTGTTCCAAAGAATGCTGCACAGAGCAGCTCTTCTTTTGTTTGTTTAATGTTATTAATGGACAACTATTAGTTAATGAGCAACAGGAAGTCAATCTGCTTTGATGTGCAAAGGAAATGATTTTACACTTCAGATACTGAGTAGAAGGAAATGTTCCAAACAGAAGACGCATGTTTCGGTTTGTACAATCCCATCGTCCGTTACCTGGTTCAGATACTTCCCAGCGAAGAAGGTCTGGTAGCCGGTGTAGGTCCTCAGCAGAGCGGGGAAGGTGTGGGCCTCCTCGCTCTTCTGCCAGGCTTTGCTGCTGCAGTTCCCCTCCAGCGTGTTGTTGATGACGTGGTGGTTGTGGGGGTATTTCCCCGTCAGGATGCTGGCTCGACTCGGGCAGCACAGCGGGCTGGCGACGAACTAGAGGCAGGAAGACGGCGGATGAAAAACACGTCTGTGTTGGGTTTCTTTCATCCATTTCATGAGGAGACATGATGATGATGATACTTACTGCGTTTGTGAACGATATCCCTGCGTCACCAATCAGTTTTTTCGTCTTGGTGAGTGGAGTCTGGAAGGAAAAGATAAATTGTGATAAGAAGTAATTTATTGGCCTCCATTGCACTCAAACACTCAAATTAAGCAACAAGCTCCCTTTTACACACTTTCATAACACACTTGTTTTAATGTACTCTGTATTTTATTGTAAATGTTCATATTTTTCTATTTGACGTCTTTTACAATTTACATTTGTCACCAAGCCAAATCCCTTCTATGTGGAACGTATTTGGCAATAAACCGTCTCTGATTTTGTTTCTTACAGTCGTTAAATTAAGATGCGACGAGGCTGCAGCTCTTCAAGACCAACGCATCACTACCTAACATGGTGTGTGTGTGTGTGTGTGTGTTAAGTTGGGCAGCAATTAAAAAGGTTTGTATAAGAGTACAAACAGGAATTGATAACATCACAATGAAAAACAATAGATGCGAAACAGACAGGAATAAGAGGCTAAAATAAGCAACATGGTTCTGTAAAAACTGATTTTTAAATATTTTAAACATGAATATGTATAATATATTTTACAATACTCATCATCCGTAACAGCTCATTAAACAATGTTTACAAGTGTGGAGAGCAGATTAAAGCAAGTGATAAAGCTGCTGACTCAGGGAAATGTTGAAATGATGTGTCCAACCAGCAGGAATGTGAGCAGTCGGCTTAATCAAGACTGGAACCAAAACGGTCAATTTTACATCAATTAAATCACACATTTTTAATGGCATCACTACAATTGAGCTGCAAAGTGACGACTCGCTGCTACTAAAAACAACACATGCATTAACATTAAGAGCAGAATGGGATTTATTTACCAGACCCCCGATGGCGATGTCCAGGTCGTCGGTGAGGATCAAAACGATGTTTGGTCTCCGGGTTGATTTAGCGAACACTCCGCTGCTCAGGTTGCTCCACAAAGTGACGCAGATTAGGAGACAATGCAATAAAATCGTCGGAAACGAGCGATTTGAACCCATTTTAAAATAAACGAGTGCCACGCTATTGAAGCTGTCCGTCTCCTACTTCAGCTCCGCTTCTTATAAGAGCGTCACACGTTGAGTCCTCTGCGGAGAGGAAGAAAAAACAGGACAGACTCGGCCCTGTTTCTGTTTGAGACAACACTTCCTTGTTTCCAGGTCACGTGCTTCTTGGCTACGGAAGCCCTAATCAGCTGTTTTAAAGACCTGACGCCCCCTCCAGCATGACTAATGAGTAAAAAAAACTGTTTTTCTTCTGTTAGGATCTGTTTTTAACTTCTCCATGCTGTTTGTTGTATGTTCTAGTTCTGCATTGCTCTAGTTTATAATAAGTAAAAGTAGTAACACCTTTGTGTCAAATTTAATATTATATTTAAGGATTTAAGGATAATTCAAGTCAATTTTCAGAATTTGCATCATAAGGAATGCAGCAACAAAAACATTTCTCTGTGCAGATAATATGGCCGACATCTTCACATTAAAGATTTGACATGAGGAAAAAAACATTGACGGTGTTTGATTATTATTTTATTTATGTATTTGATATTTATTTTACTGAAGTAAAAGCTGAAATGTATTAGAATTCAAATATACTGACAGTACCAAAAGTTGTAATTTCAGACTCGTATATGTTGTTATTCTGCGATGTTGTACATTATTAGTGAAACATCAATGTGTAATACAACATTACAGCTGTTAATGGTGAAGTTAATTATTTTATACACTGCTGGGTTGCATAATCTACAATAATACATCATGATTTATTTGTTGATGTATTTGTTGTATTAATATAATTAATTTAGCAAAGTCACTGAAGCTGTCAAATGAATGTAGTCAAGTAAAAGGTACAATATATGCTTCCAAAATGTAGTGGAGTAGACGTATAACATAAAATGGAAATATTCAAGTTAGGTACAAGTATGTGAAAATTGTAAAGTACTTGAATAAATGTACTTAGTTATGTTCCACCACTCGCTATTTGTGCTATAAAACACCTTTTATTGTGATGCTTTAAAAGGTCGATATTAGCGTGTTGCAGATGTATAGAATGCATCTTATTTATATATATATATTTGTAAATGTAAAAACCAAAGTAAATACCCCACGAATTAAATTCAAATTGAGCTTTCATAAAGAATATGCCTTGGTAAATATCAGAGAATTGTCCATATTTTCAAAAGTAATAATAAAACATAGATCAAAATCTTTTCAGCAAGACCTAGAAATCAGAGAATATATATATATATATATATATATATATATATATATATATATACACACACACACACACACACACACATACATACATACATATATATACATACATACATATACATATGCATGTACATATATATCACTTATTAACATAATACATTCAAAGAAACAGATAACTTTTGAAATACTGCAATTTTATTGTGTCATACTTGCATTTTGGGGTTTTGAAAGTCATATAGTAAGATTAAAACATTAATATTTGTATGATTTCTGCAATACCACCATTTCAGCACAAAAATATTTTTTTTTTACGTGTTAAACAACCACCAATACTAAAATAGCACATTTAACTGGCGATCAGAGCAGAAATACATGAACAAGACAACGTGTAAATGTCAAATACAATCTGCTGGGAGCCTAAAAGTGCGAGTCCATTGTCATATTTATGTTATTTTCCACATTCAATTATGTTAAAAGTTGCTGTTGCACACGTACAAAACGACCTGCTGGCGTAGTGCTAGAACAAGGAAGCTGATTGGGCGTTAAACTTTTGTCTCCTCCGTGATTGGTCGAGCCACAAGCACCTGTCGCGCGACCTGAAGAAAGTTTGGCAGCCGTTGAGAAATTTAGCCAGTGGGCTGGCCCATTGTTTAATCGCGGAGGGGGGTGGCAGGGAACTCGCGTCCGGAACGTTCAGGAAGGAAACTAAAAGCTGTCAAACGGGTTTCTACCTTTTCTGAGGTGAGGAATGGAGTGCTCCAGTAACTCTATCCTCCTCGAGACACCTCAAAGGAAAACTTTCCAACTTCTGCGGTGTTGTCTGGAAAAATTACAACTGGCTAATTAACCGTTAACAAAAATGGCGTCTGAGGTGAAATTAAACGGGAGCGAACTTTTGGAAGTTGATATATGCGACGCTGGCGTGTACTCCGAGGAAGAGAGCGGTATTTTTGTCAACTCTGTCGCCTCCCCCCAGGATGAGTTATCCGGCTTTCACCAGTGGACGAGCCCCGCCACCGATCACGGAGCATCGCCTGCCTCTCACTGGACCAGCACGGCCGGTGACAGTGACTCCGAGTCCCGGGGAGATGGAGTCAAATCTCTGAGGTCCTCCTCCATCGTGGACTGTCTGTTGGTGGAGCTTTATGAGACCTATAGTGGAGGCGGTCGGAGGAATCTGGACAGCTGGGACAGCTCCACCGAGGCGTCCGGATCCGATGCCTTTCTGGGCCGCAGTAACTCCGGGTCCAGCTTCCTCCAGGAGCTCCAAGAGAAGCACACCAGGAGGCATCAGGTGAACTACCTGGGCCAGAAAGGTGAGAGGTGTGGGCGGGGCAAGGTTTTTGTGTTCAGGGGCGTCGACATGTCCTGTTTGAGTCTTTTAAAATAATTCTATTCATATTAGGTTAAATCACATACAATACAATCTGTATAACATGCAAACATCTAGATCTTCAAATGAGTAAACACCCAAACTCTGTTAACTCACTGGTCAACTACATTTTTGCATGGATTATTTGTAAAGTATTACTCTTCAATTCATATGTTTACCCATCTTTTTTAGGATTGATCGGGGGTTAGCTTTACCCAAACCTATGGGTCCTTTTTCCATATTTGCAGCTGCCATATGCACTATTTCTTCAGCTTGTTGAGGTAAAAGAATGCCTACAAATCCTGTAGTTTGCATCCTGTAAAGCCCATGTCCTGTTTTATATCTAATTGTCTTCATCATTCTGAAACCATAACACATCCCCTAGTATAGTGGTACTACTGTAGGTATGTTTTGATTGTGTGTCTGAGAAGCCAAACTTCCTGGTTTCTGGACACACTGTTCACAGGTATCCTCCCAGCATGGACAGCTTCACATCCACAAACGCACTCCGACACAGAGGCCGGTGAGGTGTGTTGACAGCTTGTTTACTACTCACTCGATGTGTGCTGTACGGTGTTTCCTCGGGAGTCTTGAAAGGCATGCCGCTGTGAATGCCACGCTGCCACAGTCTTACAGTAAACACAGCCAGGGCCGTGAGCTCAGTGTTTGCCCTCCACACACACACACACGCACGCGCACACACACACACACACACACACACACACACACACACACGAGGGCTCGGTCAAGTTAAACACTGCAGAGGGCTGCCACTCAGGAAGAGGAAACAGTCTGATAAGGCCTCACAGAGCAGCTAAAACATAAGTCTAATGTGTTTAGTCAGGGATTGAATGTGGGGGCTTTGTCTGCAGTGGGATGTTGGAAGTGTTTGGTGCTTGAGGCAGACCCTGCCACCTCCTGGGCATTGTTATATGAAAAGGCAACCTCCAAGGAAGGTGGTAATGTAGACAAAAAGATCGTCATTATTGACGTAAAAATGCAACTATAGCTTTTTTCTTCGGTAATTGACCCATGCAAAGTGATTGTTTGGGCAGAGTTTTATTTATTTTTCTATATGAAGTAATAAGCACAGAGGTTATATCTAAATTAAATAATAAATGTTTTTATTTATTGAACAGTGTTTTGAAGGTTTTTATTATGTAATAATGTTGAAAAAGTAGCTGGAATATTTATTAATTTACTACGTTTTGGTCTGTTCAACGTTCATCTTCTCATTTATCTTCAAAGATGTAATGTTAAATGAAGAAAAGAAGCAAATCTTAACTTTTTGGGAAGTTTTAATGAGCAAATATTTGGTATTTTTACTTGATACTCCAGTGACCCTACTGATTAACCACAGATCTGTGTCACCTTCACCTGACAATCTGATTTTCTTACATTTAGTCTCATTAATGTGGAGGGGAGGGAGTGTGTGTTTATGTGGGGCGGTGTTCTGGTTTCTGTCATTTCATCTTTGCCTGCAGCCTGGAAAACAGACAAATTATATTATGATCTAATAGCGGAGTGCAGACATCACATGTTATTTCAAACTATATTAAGTAGCTTTATTTAGAAGACCTCTTATTTATTATTCAGTTTTAAGATTTCCAACGTGTGTCAGACACTCATTTCATCATTTATACTTATGTGTTTGTGTCTTTTCTTTTCTTAGCCCCGGAGGAGCTGCACTCGATCATCCAGGAGGTGAAATATCGAACGGGCCTTCAGTCGACCAAGCTGCTTCGCCAGCTGAGGAGACGGGACCGACTGTGCCACAAACTGCAGAAGAACTATGACATCATCACGGCCTGCCTTCAGGCTGTCTCTCAGAAACGACGTAAGAACACACTTTAGTCCTAAAAACACCGGTAGATGGTATCGCAGCACGCGTCTGTGTTGGTGAAATTGATTTTAAAAAGAGGTTTATGAACATTTAAAAGGCTTTAACTTCGAGGGTGAATGCATTTGCAAGATATTATAGATCTGCAGGTTTGTGCACGACGTAGTCCAAGCTGTCGTATCACATGTTGTATGAAAATAGTCCACACATTTACATAATAGAGTGACATACAGTCGAGTCAAAGCACGTGACTACGCAGGAATCATATGTTCATTTTCATATCTCCATCTCCCGGCCCTTCTGCTCCAAAACAGCCTGTAAAATAGTTCCAATTCACCTGTTATGTCAGAGATGAGTGATCTTTAATATTAAATATCCTGACAGTACAAGTTGGAAGTATGGGAAAATAACAATAAGGCAAAGTCTACATAATGATTGTCTTTACAGGTGCTTGTAGCGTTTAAGTTTTTGTGGTTGATTGTTATTGAGCTCTTTCCAGATACGAAGAAAAAAGAGCAACGATTCAACAAAGTTAAACACAATTAAAGGAATTTAGGTCTAATGTGTGTTTTCTTTTTCTGTTAACAAGCAGTATGACGGTTCACAACGAGGTAGAATATAAAATCACAAATGGGTTTATTGTGATGAGGCATTTATATGTGGGATCATGGCCAGGCTGTGGCAATATTTCATATATATATATATATATATATATATATATATAAATAAATAAATAAATAATCAGGCTTTAGTTCCTTGTCAGAAAGGGTTGTCTGATGGCAAAGTAAAGCGGTGAAAATATTGTAAATATAGCGTACACTGATATTGATTTGTGTGTCTAGAATAGGTTTATCTATCCACAGCAGTGCTTTGCTCCCACGCTGGTACTCATGTCTACTTCTCCAAACTGTGTACAAGTACCTCATGAAGCCCCACTTCAATACATCCTAACTAACCTTTTAATACAAAGTACTTGTTTGATTCATGTTATATGTTTATATGAAGAATATTACCTTTTAGAGCTTTAACAATTCAATGCATTATGTGCGACTGCATTATTCGGCTCTACTTATTTATGTGAGTCAGCCTTTTCCCACATAATGAATATTAAGTCCAAACACCGTTCCACCATGACTTATGATTATCTGAAGTCTGATTGAGGCGGCTACCAGCAGCGATGCAACCCTGGCTGATTCCATTCAGTGCAAGTCATCAGAGTAAGGTAATGACCAAAAATGTACAGAATTGTATTGTGCCATGAGGCTGTGCAAGGTACAACAACATATATTGTAAATATAAAGTATACTGTATGAATGTATGAATGTATGAATGTATGAATGTATGAATGTATCAATCAATCAATCAATCAATCAATCAATCAATCTCTCCTAAATCTTGGAGGGTGAGTTTAGTTTGCTGATTTGATAAAATAACTCACAAGTTCCCGTGGCCCAAGTTTCAATTTTCAGATAGCTTTTTACCCAAACAAAAGTAAAAATGTATTCAACACATGTTGATGTAGTTACATTTTTAGCTGGTCTCTTTCCTCATCCCCTCTCTCCTCCACCATTACCTCATCCCTCTCTTATCTCCTCCCCACGGGCCTCTCCATCCTTGCACCTCCTCCTGGTGACGCAAAAAACACCCGGAGCAGGATGAGGAGGTGCACATCAGCAGCACTGTATACCGAGCACAGGCTGTACAAACCGGATGTCCTCCTGCTATTTGTGGCATTTTTCTATAACTCATATTTGATGTAGATGTTTTTGAGTCGCTTGCGCGAGGCTTCCTGGACGTTTGCTGCTCCGCTGATTTCATTTAAAAAAAGAGGAAGCGCACAGACACGCGATCACCGGAAGAGATTGGAATCGGTTTCATTGAACAGCTGCGTATACCGGGGCTATGCGTATCGACAAGTGAGGCGTGAAGATGGATTATTAACGCGGGAGAAGACTATGATTGATCGGGTCGCACGGCTCGATTCCCAATGAGACAGGAGCGGCTCACCGCCGCCGGCAGGAGGCCGAGGGCGGGCGCGAAGCAGCGGCAGCAGGGCTCGGGAGGGGTCGGTAACATCATCAGCAACGTCTTGAAGAAACGGAACGGGATCTCCAGGAGCGCGCCGCGGCTGCTCTGCACCTTAGAGCCAGGTAACGCTTATAGGATGGGTCTCTGGGGGAAAGCACTGCATTGTGGGGTTTAAACAATACCTGAGAACGAAGATATCACGATGTTATATCTAAGCCGTCTGTTGAGCTCATTGATTTAAGAAATGAGCTCCAGATCATGAGAGCATGAGGTTTGGTTTCATACTTTAATGCATCACATGACCAAATTAGTGAGATATCGGGTTTCACACTTCTCTTCTTTGTGGATGAACACCAGATATGACGCCAGCAGAAACACCCAGATGTCTACATCTGCCTGAATGTGAACGCTTTCGATATGTTATTTAAATAAATATAGACTCATCAGACAGGGCTGTTTGAGTCTGGTGGCTCACCTTTTCTTGTTTTGATGCAAACTCATGCAAAGTGCCCGATAGAGCTTTTTGAGGACGTGAAAGCCATAAATAAATAAAGACAACGACTCTGGGAATGGAGGGCAAGTTGCATATTTAATGCTTTGTGATATTTAAGGTGCTTAAGACTAACCCATTTTTTATAGTTTCTAACGTTGTTTTCTCTTGTTTCTACCCAAAGACTGAAGATTAGATTAATTAATTCGACCCTTCTTTCCTTCCCTCGCATCCATTCCTTCTATCACCTCATTCTTTCTCCCCTTACTTCCTCACCTTTCCTGCATCCTCCCTTCCTACCTCCCCCATTCTCCTGGTTTAATTTCAATTAACTTCTCCTCTGGAGAGATTAAACTCTCACCTGTTATGCCGGACTGCAGCCTCTGGACCTCACTAATGTTTCTAGCCTCTGTGAGTACACGTTTTGTGTAATCTGTGACAGAGGATAGGAGGGTTTTCCGTGTTAATCCTCTCCCAAAGCTCCGCAGAATAAAGCGACGTTCGCACAGAATGGCGCAGGAAATAACGACAGAGGAGGACCGAGCAGGTTAAAAACACATGTTGTCTTCTTGTGAGGGGTTTCTATTGGAGTGGAAACGATATTGTTGGTACTTGTGGTGCGATCGGCTTCCGTTTGAGAGACGGATCGATCGTCCAGAGAGAAGAGGTGGAGGGAGAGAAATGGCCGCTGTTGGCTCAGAGCGGCAACATGTCAGGACCTTCCCCTCTTAACTTCAGATCAAAGTTTAATTTCTGTTTGCAGGGTTCATCCTGCTGTGTTAAATATCTCTCTGAAGAAGAAGTCTGTGTGTGTGTTCGTGCAAAGAGATTTGACGGAGATTGAAACGAGGATTTCAGCACCACGCGGAAATGGACAGCGACTCTCCCGTGACGCGTCTCAGAGCTCCAGAGTCCGTTCAAACGTCGAATCATTTAACACGACGGCCTTAAATCCCTCGTTTTGTCTCATAATACCGTTAAAAACAAAAGGTTGGCGGTATATTGCGGTAACACTCAGAGCTTCCACTGTTTGGACCCCTTGTTTCAGATTTAGATTTGTTGCAGATGTCAGTTTACCGACATGTTATGCACGAGTCTGCAGGATGTAATAAATGATGTTTAGCATCTTCAACAAAAGGAGGAATTCAATTTAAATTATAAAGATGAATGCTGTTGTATTTAGGTTTGAGACGGTTTAAATTAACTTTGAGTCATAGATTTCATTATTTTGTATTTTAGCTCTAAAGGATGTTTACATGCAACATATACGTAGATCATGAATAAGAAATATTTCCTATTCCGCACAGAAACTTTAGGACGTTGTCTGGTTCAATGGTAGTCACCCAGATCTGGTTCCAGACCAGTCTGACCGGGTGTCTCTTGTTTGTTTGTAGGAGTTGACACGAGGCTGAAGTTCACCATCGAACCATCGCTGGGGAAGAATGGATTCCAGCAGGTGAGAAGTAAACATGCTTTCATTTGTTTCTTTACTGCTTTTAGCTGTTGGTCTAATGTTGTGTGTGGATGAATGTGATGATGCTGACTTTTCCTCTTAAAGATAGAATATTGCAGTGCAGACGTGTGTGCAGGTTAATTTAAAATGTGACTAAAACGGTGTTTCTTCCCCACAGTGGTACGACGCCCTTAAAGCGGTGGCTAGACTCCCAACTGGGATACCGAAGGAATGGAGGAAGAGAGTATGTAACGTAAACTAAATATAAAAAATCTCTTTCTTTCTCTCTGTCTGTCTCTCTGTCTGTCTCTCTTTCTTTCTCTCTGTCGCTCTTTCTTTCCCTGTGTCTCTCTCTGTCTTCCTGATATTTGAACCATTTCTTTGGTTCAGCTGTTGATATTATTTTAGTATTAATGTGGTTCCTGCTGCATCTGTTGTCTTTGTGCAGGTTTGGCTAACGCTAGCAGACCAGTACCTCCACAGTATCTCCATCGACTGGGACAAGACGCTTCGCTTCGCCTTCAACGAGCGCAGCAACCCGGACGATGACTCCCTCGGCATCCAAATAGTCAAGGTAACCAGATGCATGATATTGAATATGTGTACAGTTTAATAACTTTCACCTGAGAAGGTACCAATGTTTTCATGAAGAATTATAGTCATGTCAGCATGAAAACAACCCTCTGGAACATTAATTAGGCCGTCAATCGGCACAGAATCTTTCTGAAGTTTAGCATTATACATCCACTATTCTTTATAGATAGGTCCACATGTAGGAATCTGTACTCTCACCCGAATCTCAGTCTTCATCTGCACATTTGACGACTGTGCGTGCGTGCGTGCGAGCGAGCACATCCTACTAATGAGAGGAAGAGTAGTGTCCGGTAGGGGATGTTTACTTCTGACTGTGAGTCAGAGAACGAGGTGACTGCATCATGGAAACACTGAAGCTCTTTTCTGTTCAGTGACTCAGAGGTTCAACAGAGTTTTCCATCAACAGGGAAAAGTCTGATTGTCTGATTATCTGCTTATCGTCACCGTCTCTCTCCTAAATGCAAGAAACGATCATTCTTTGTCCTTTAATTTATCCAGTACATGCAGAGATTTATAATACAATAATCCATACTGAACACTGATATAATTGATATTTTATTGTTCATATGTTTATTCTAGTTTTTTTGCTGTTCTTCTGTTGAATTCTGGCTCAAGAATTCCCTTCAGGATTAATAAAGTTCGTATCTTATCCTTCTGATGTCCAGGACCTGCACAGGACGGGCTGCAGTTCTTACAGTGGCCAGGAGGGGGAGCAGGACAGGGTGGTGCTGAAGAGGGTGCTGCTGGCCTACGCCCGCTGGAATAAAAGTGTGGGCTACTGCCAGGGATTCAACGTACTGGCTGCGCTCATTCTGGAAGTTACAGAGGGACATGAGAGCGATGCACTCAAGGTACAAATACACAGCAACAGTATCAGCTTACAGAAGATGAATGCAGATTTGTAGAATGTGAAGTTAAAGTTAAGCTGCATGAAAAAGACTGACCTTTTCAACAACTATTCAACTTTTTCCTTTTCTATATGCAGGTGATGATTTATCTGATTGACAAAGTGCTGCCCGAGAGTTATTTTGCCAACAACCTGCGAGCATTGTCAGGTAAACACAACAGACTAAACTAAACAAAAATGACGTAATGAAACATCCCCAGTACCTGCAGTTTTGAGCTCTGTTTAATCTCTCATCAACTTCCTGTTGAAACCTGTCTCCTTCTCTCAGTGGACATGGCGGTGTTCAGAGACCTGCTGCGTCTGAAGCTGCCCAGAGTGTGCCAGCATCTCCACCACCTTCAGAAAGCTGCCAACAGAGAGGCCGGAGGTACAAACCTGTGTTTGTGTTTACAGGAATGTTGCCTGGTTACAAATATCAGAGAGCAGAGCTGCCTGATGCTGCTTTAACTGCTAAATTATAGTGGGAAAGAAATATCATGGTCTATAAATCATTTGCACATTAATGCATGAAGGCAAACTGTGTTCAAATAACTCAACTAATACCACAAATAACAGACGTCTGTGTTCTCTCAGGCAGCTACGAGCCTCCGTTGACCAACGTGTTCACCATGCAGTGGTTCCTCACCATGTTCGCCACCTGCCTGCCGGCGCCCACCGTGCTGAAGATCTGGGACTCTGTTTTCTTCGAGGGTTCAGAGGTGCTGTTTCGGGTCGCCCTCGCCATCTGGGAGAGACTGGGAGAGTGAGTGGACCATCACACAAACTGTGATTTGACTTCTGTGGGGGATTAACTTTTGTGTATCCAAATGTGCGGTTAATCAGCTTTAAATTGTATTATTTTCATGCTCAAACATTTAGAAAATTGAACCTTCAGACACTAAAAATATCCACTCAGAACCGTTGACTCCGGAACTTATCAATGCTCTTCTCTGATTTTTGCATCTCTTCCTCCTGTCTCCATCCTCCCATCTTCTAAAACGCTGCTCGTCTTCCTCGTCTCCGTCCAGGAGGATCGAGTACTGTCACACAGCGGACGACTTCTACAGCACGATGGGTTGTCTCACTCAGGAGATGCTGGAGCACAACCTCATCGATCCTCCTGAACTCATGCAGGTACGGGATGAACTAAACCGCTCACGCCTGTTAAACCTCTGATGTTTTTAAACTTGCATCTTCACCTCACATTGCAGGAGGTTTACGCCATGGCAGTGTTTCCTTTCCCTCAACTGGCTGAGCTGAGAGAGAAGTACACCTACAACATCACTCCGTTCCCTACCTCAGACAAATCCAGTGGAAGGTTTGTACTCTTCTGATAGATCTTGATAAATAAACACAGTATATTAATGTGATTTCAGCAGCTTACTGCCGTTAAACGTACCCTGTGGAGCTTCTGACAGCTGGTGGCACTATGGGGCAATGTGTTCTTTATACATCATGAATATTTAGTAAGAGACGGTTGACATGTTGCACGTTCCTGTTAACTGTAGGAGGTAATTCAAATGTGTAGTTCATGCAGTTTACAAAACATGAGGAAAATGTTTTGAAGTTCAGAAACATTGAATGTATAGTTAGGGATAGTTTTAGTATCGTGTAGTTTTAGATCCCCTCAGTTTACATGTGTATGTGAACATGCTTTAGTGGTGATGATGTTATCTTGTTCTAGTGGCGCTCTGGGCAGCTGGGAGAGCGATGACGACGCCGACATGGACGATGAGGACTCTGTGGTGACGGCGCTCGGCTGCCTGGGTCCCCTGGGTGGCCTACTGGCCCCGGAGCTGCAGAGGTACCACAAACATCTCAAAGGTCAGTGCGACCCCACGAAGTGCTGCACAGGATTTCAATGGCAGCCAAGTGGCTCAAGACAAACCGCCCCAAATCCTCCATTTTCTGCCCTCGATTTGTTTTTCGATTTGACAAATCCCAGCTTCCTCCTCTTCCAAAGAAGGAAAAAACAGTCAAACAGCTGGAGGGATTTAGTTAAAAACATTGGTTAAGATCTGAAGCAGTACTCGTCAATCTCCAGAGAGATTTAGAAACGACTTCAGACAGAAATAAGTGTTTAATTTAACCTCATAAGTAGATCTAAGTACTGTTGTGACCTGGTTTGAAGTGGAGATATGGCTCATTCTTAAGAGCTAAGTGTAGCATTTGATTATTAACAAATCATCACCACAGTATAATTACAGTAAACAAACTAAACCAGCTGGGTTGGATTCAGTCGTTGCAACACAAAAGGAGGAAAAGCTGCCGCAAAAGGTGATGAAAGAAATAACGTCTGACCTTTTCCAGTAGAGCTAAAGAGAAAACTAACAGAAATTCAGTGAAGTAAATGTCAAACGGAGCCCAACTAACCACTATATGTGGTGCTTAGCTTTGTGTCACAGCTGATCTTGATTAAATGGGATGAAAGAGAAACTGGGGGAGCAAATAAGTAAGAAAAGGAGCTTAAAGGGAACTAAAAAGAGCATTGGATTTAGTTTGATTTGCGTCTTTTCCTTTTTGAACCAAAGCCCTCGACTCTAATCTTTGATTCTCTGAAAGCCAAAATCCCGGTCATGAAATAAATCAAGTAAAATAAGGAATGAAGAGTTTAATGTTGGGATAAAGAACATGACAGCAGTGTTTCTTCTATCTCTCTTCCTCCAGACCAGCGAGGAGAGCAGGGGAACATCGCAGAGCTGAGTCCAGGAGCGGTGGGAGCTGGAGGAGGAGGAGGAGGAGGAGGTGCCAGGGCGGAGCATCAAGCAGCAATCAACAGCATGATGATGGAGAGGATGAGCACCGACATCTACGCCCTGAAGAAGCAATATACGCGCATCAAAAGGAGGCAGCAGCAACAGGCTATGCAACTCTACATACGCACAGGTGGGAAGAAGAGTCAAAACAATCACAACTTCACTTTAACTGACGTTTCTTCTTTCTGTTTTCACATTAATATCAGTAGAGAACAGTTCTCACAGTGGGGCGGCTTATGGACGGTTTTTAATTTTACATTTTAAAGTTACTATGAGGAACTTTTACCTGGTTCTGAACCAGTCTAGTCCTGATCCGTGGACAGACCCAGATCCGGATTCTCCTGCAGCCTTGGACCTGCAGTCCGAGCTTCGGAGGGAGGAGAAGAGCTCAGCTTCCGGCAGCAGCCGCCTCTCCTCCTCCTCCTCCTCCTCCTCCTCCTCCTCCTCCTCCTCCTCCTCCCCCAGGAGCAGAGCTTTTCCTCTCTGGGAGCCAACACCACGCTGCTGGAGACCCAGGACGTATTGCTGGACCCGCTGGAGGGAAGTGAGGCATGGGAGAACCAGAACCAGGACTGAGAGGGGCAGACTGTCAGACCCTGCTGCAGTAACATGAGAGCTTTTCTAAAGAGACTCTGGTGCTCAGAAACACTACAGCTTTCGTCCACAGGGACCGCCAGAACCAACACAAAATGAAAGTTCCTCGTAGTAACTTTAACAACGTTTCACCACATATATAAATGATGCATCAATGTATTAACTACATTTCTTCTTTGCAGGTGGTAAAGTGATTTATTGCTCATTATTACACATTTCTTATTTCAGAACAAAATAAGCTTTTTACTTTAAGTCTTTGCTAAAACAAAGCAGACACCGACGAGGCTCTCTGTGTCGACGGACACGCAGCAGAAAGTTCTCTGTTTCTGACGATGATGTGTGACTCGTAGGACCTGGACCTGAAGTGGCCACTACTCCAGGGGTTCTCCAGGACCATCGCAACAAACACAGCGACGGTACCGACCAGCACACCGACGGTACTGCTGTCGGACCACAAGGGTCCTCTGAAAACTGGGTGTTCTGGGGCTGATTTGAGCGTCTTTAATGATTCATTCCTTAATTAATCAAAGTAATTGACTGGTATAAGGAGGATGGCAGCAGGTCAACTGGTGATGGTTTTGTTCTATTTGCAGCTGGTATATTCTAGATATATTTATTTGGAGACACCTGTCACTACTTTACAAAAAACAAGTCCATCAGATGCATGAATCAATTATTTTATAACTTCAATTTAAATGCCAGAAACTTACAGTTGTTCACACGTTACGGGATATTAATATGATTATATGACATAATAATGTCAACACGCTGTGTGCTTTTTAAAGCACCTATAATCCTCTAAAGCTAGTTATTGGCTTTAACAGATAATATTCCATTTAACAAAACGCTGAGGATGTCTTCATAAGTGACAGATGTCTCCAATTATGCTTGATTTTTGCAAAATTATTCATTTGTTTTCAGCTGTATGCTGCAGTTTCTGGCCGAATTTCTATCACTAACATTTAATTAACAACCTCTACTTCCTGCTATTTGTTGCTCCTCTCCTCTTGTGAACATTGTATAACAGTGTTGCGGCGAGATGTTTTTTTTCCCTTTCAGATTCAAACATCTGCACACACTCGAATATGAAATTCAGTGATCATGAAACAACTGTTTTCTGCCTGTTTTCATGTGATTCTTTTTCTGTCACCTCTCCTTTAGACAAATGTCCCGCCACTCGTGTCTTGCCCTCCCAACTCAACCCTTCAAGCTCCGTAATCAACCACCTCCTTCTGGGCCGGAGGCCACTCGCAGATCCCCGGGGCTCCAAACCCACATCCACTAGCACATCCACACTACCGGGGTCCAGACCTGCGTCCCTGTCCCAGAGTCGGGGCTCCCCGGCCAGCCAGCGCTGTGGCTCGCTGCTCTCCAACAGCACTGGATCTCCAGGGAGCTCGGGAGGAGGCGCCGGGTCGCCGTGGCGAGCTCATGTCCGGGTTCATCGAAGGAATATAGCCAGGGCCCGAGCACAGCTGGGGTTTGGAGAGTCAGAGGAAAGGGAAGGGGATGATGATGATGAGGAGGAGGAAGGAGGATTTGAGGGTGAAGAGGAGAGGGATGATGAGGAGCAGAAAGAAGGGAGTGACTCCTTGGTGTCTCTATCTCCTGTTTCCTCTGGTGACGGGTCAGTGAGTGAAGAGGCTCCACAGGTGGCAGATGAGACAACAGAAGTTGCAGAGGTGGTGGTGCAACTGCACGCTCTGGATCTAGAGGACGTGTCAAATCTAACCTCCCCTAACAACGCAAACCCAGATACACAACCGGAGTCTAAACCTGCACCCCAAGTCCCTCTCTTTCTCCCTCCTCCGCCGTCCTCAAACAGACACAAAGAGTCTGATTCCTCAGGTTCAGAAAGAAGCACTGCAACTGACAGACACTTTCCCTCCATCGCTTTACCTCCACCTCACCACTCCTTCAACTCCACTCCCTCCACCCTGAGTCCGTCCCCGTCTCCGGTCCCTACGCCGGCTTCTCTCGGCCCGTCCGGCTCGTCCTCGCCAACACCTTCCTCCACCCCGACGCCCAACTCCACATCCTGCCTCACGTCCTCCCCTTCAGCTCACGACTTCTCCTCTCTCACTCCTCACGCGTCCGCCACCTTTTACAAGACGTCCTCCCCCTCACTTTCCTCTATCGCCTCCTCGTCCAGGTCCCATTTGTCCTCCTCCCCGTCGACCCCGGCCTTGTCGTCCACCGTCTCTCCCAAACAGCCGGTCTTTTCCCCGTTCCCTAGCGTAAAGCAGCCCAGGAAATCGGCGGCAGCCAGAAATCTCGGCCTCTACGGTCCGACGTCCAGAACACCCACAGTACACTTCCCTCAGCTCAGCCGCAACCTCAACCAGAGTAGCGCAGCAGGCGCCACCGGCAGCCGGTGAAGACCTCTGCGCTCCCGAACTGAAGCTAGAAACACACAGTCGTTACGTGATATGAAGAAAATCATTCTATAACTGCACCGTGTTGCCTCCCGCGTATCAAGAAAATAACCCACGACTTATTTGAAGGAGATTGAAAGTTGTAGAAACGTAAAGTTCAGTGTGCATTGATGTTGACATGTGAAGATTGTGGTTCACTTGATGAAGGGTCCTCCTGAAAATCTCAAGCCATCACAGACTAGTTGGCTCTTAAGTGTGAAACCTCATGTTTTGTTTGTTTAAACCGCATTGTTACTGTATAGCTAAGGAACATAGGACCCTAAGCCCTTTACAGTGACCATAATGGATACATGCTAACAATAAAGATACATCAGATGTGAACCATGTTTTATAGACGTTAAGAAGTTACATTGCATTTGTGTTGGATGTCGGTGTCCCTTCAATAGTTTGAACCTTGAGAAAATCCTTCTCCCTGGACTGAACCATGAACAGGCCTGCTTCCTTCTGGACTCATTTATGTGGCAACAAGATGAAGCACCTTTTTTTTCCTTTAAGATAACACGATAGCCATCCAGTTGTTTCAATGCCAAGTATTAAGAAACAAGAGATACCTAAGAATTTCTGTAAATGAAGAATAATAAAAACTGTGTTCATCCCCAAAATCCTCCCAATCTGAAGAAGTTTGATGTCCTGACGCACTTCTTCTTTCTTTCTTCTCTGAGTAACAGCATCATGGCTAAAACATTACTTTCCATAACAAAAGTAACCAAACTCCTTATGTCTTCCAAATCGTAACACTTTATTATTATAATAATAAGATAATTCGCAAAAACATGATAAACACATCAGGTAATGTCACTTTTTCTCTTTAAAGTTATTATTTTAAGTAAAGTGTAAACCACTGCAAAACTATAATAATCATTATCGTTATTGTTTTATTCTCCATGATGTGAACTTCAGCACATCCCTGATTAATGGTTTTGCAACGAGGTATTATCTTAATAAATATGTGCTAGTTGGCAGAACACAAATCTGAACTTTGGATGAAGCCGGGTTGAAACTTCTGGTTGTTGACATATCAACACATATGTCAACAACACAGACAAATGGAGTCAAATCCGAGAGGGGATTTTGGATTTCACTCCAATAATTCACTACATTTATCTGACAGCTTTAGTTACTTTACAAATCAAGATTTTATATATTACAAACTAGTCGTTGTGTGATGAACGAGACATGAAGTGGAGAAAGAAAAGCAATGTATTTGCATAGAAATGTTTGAATTTTTGACTTCCTGGTTTCATCTTCCGTCGCGCTTACGTGCTTGTGACGTCGTCTTCAACCCGGAAGTGAGTGTGGGACGGCGAAGCGACGAGTATAAACAAACATGGCTCGTAGTTTACTCTGCAGAGCTGTCGGTGTGTTTCGGCTCAGCGGGACTTCCACGCCGCTGACCGGGACTCGTTTCTACTCCGACTGAACCGGAGCCGCTGACGGTGAGACAGCAAAGCAACGGAATAAGGTGCAGCAACGAAATGTGTCCGTGTCCTTTGGAACTGCCATACTCTGTGGTAGATGTACTAACGTTATATTTCAGGGGAGGATACAGATTTTAACAACAAAATAATGTACTTCATTGCACATGTCAAGGTGTTAAGAAAAATTTGGCATGCATTGTGGGCAAAGTTGCAAATTATTAAGCAGTTCTGCTTTATGGATTTAAAGGATTTTTGTGTTAATAAATGTGATGAACTTTAACCTTTTAGTTTGTTTCAATCAGAAACACAGCAGTCTAAAAAAACCCATATTTTATTGTACATGATTCACAAGAAGAGAACAATAAAACATCAACATAATTACATTTATTTACACGACAAAGGGCTGAAAATACTTTTTACGCTGTGGAATAGGTAACAATAGATGTAATCTGGTTTCTTTACTTGAAGAAATGAACTTAATAAAGTATTACGAGGCACAGTAAGTTCATGTTCTCTTGATAAACACCCTGATAATTACAGAGGCAAGTTCAAGGGGTTAAATACTTTAAGATGGAATTCTATTCTAATGTGTGTTCAACACATTTTATGTGAGTCCTTAAAATGGACTCACGGTGTATTGTTGATTTGCAGAAATGTTTTTGGTTTATTTAAATTTAAAATAATTGAGAGTGAGAGATCCCATCACAGTTGTGTGTGTGTGTGTGTCTGTGTGCCTTAAACCCTAATGTAGTGGTTCTCATCATGTTGACGGATACGGTTTGTGACATTCACGGTCAAAAGTCTTATTTCTTCCGGTTCCAGTGAGTGCTGGTTGTGACTTGCGTCGTTCCGTAAGGTAGTAGGTTGTCGGTCCGGCGGTCAGCGCGCTGCGACGCGAGTCATCCCCGGGTTCACGAAGGAGAAGTTACTGAACATCGTCTGGTCAACGCTGTTGATGAGCGTCCGGTCGGCACACGACAGCCGAGGCTTCTCGTTGATGAACTCTTTGTCGAAGTTGCTGCAGTCACTGGGCGACGTCTGCCAATACAAGTACAATAATGATTCAACCTGAAGTGAAATTATTTTGTGACTATGCACCATTTGAAGTTAGCTCATGAATGAGATTTTGAAGGGCTTTTATTTTGAAATGCTGCATCAGAATGTCCTGGTTTCTGTCTGAGTGACACCTTGAGGTGGTCTGCTATTAAGTCTCCTAATCTGTTATGACACACAGATGAATGTCTTTTATTTTCCTCCATGAATTGATGTAATACCATGAATTCAATTAAACATGTTCATCATCAGCCATCAAAGAATGTAGCAATACTACCAACAAGTACTTTTTACATTGATTCACCAGCCAGTTATTGTCTCTATCAATCGTTTTGGTCTGTAAAATGTCCAAAAATAGTTTCATAATAACCCATAAATCAAAGGTGATGTGTTGTTTTATCCGACCCGCTGTCCAAAACTCAGTTTATTATCGCACAAGACAAAGAGAGGCATTTGAGAAGCTGGATCAAGACACATTTCTTTTGCATTTTTGCTCCCAAAAGGACTGAAGTAATTGTTAAATGTACCTGTTAAGATGCTGAATCTACTCGTGGCTCGAAGCTGACATTGGGTTCTACTCTTTAACATCTGCAGCTAGCATAAAAAAGATCCGGCCCTCCGGTGGGTGAAAACGTGAGACCACGCTGTGCACCAGCTGTGTACAGTGTACTTACTAAAGTTGGCCTGAAGGGCGGCGCCACCTTCCGTTGTTCCAGGGCGGTCCAGTCGGTGCTGCTGAAGAAGTTGTGCTGTCGGATGTTTCCCTTCACTCCCAGTCGCTCCTCGGGCTCCCTCACAAACAACTGCAGCACAGACGCACAGCGGAGTTATTTTTATTTTAACAACATATTTAAATATTCATTGGTGTGTGTGTTTCTGTACTACATTTCCCAGAAATCAACGGTGCCCGAGTACTTTTTCTTCTTCTGCTAATGAAGTTAAAGTGTTGTGTGTTTCCTTGATGGCTTAAGTTACAGTTTGTAGTCGTAAAAAGGTTAACTTGTACTTTTGAGCTCAGTTTTTCTCTTATTTTCAGTTTATTATCAGGTTATTTTTCAGCGCACATTAGCAAACGTTGCTTGAAGTATGCCAGAGTTTGCCAAGAGGCTATGTCACATTTTATTTTCTACTTTCTGCTTCTAGAGATGAATTAGTTTGGTTCCCTCGATGCCACTGAGCGTCTCACCTTAATCAGAATGTCCTTGGCGTCTTTGGTGAGCCAGCGGGGATACGCGGGGTTGTCCGTCCGTATGGACTGGAACAGCTGCTCTTCGTCGCTGCCGTGGAACGGAGACTGACCGATCAGCATCTCGTACAGCAGCACCCCGAACGACCACCAGTCCACCGAGCTGTTGTACTTCTGCCCCAGCAGGATCTGATGCAGTTAAAACATACCGTCAAACATCGAGTGTCTGTCGTGTAAAGGGGACGGAGATCAAGCTTTTTAATGGAAATGGTATTTATGGTGCTGGTGCTGTTGAAAAAGTCCAGACTGAAACAGAATATTTCATGAGATAAAAAAACATGTTGTGAATTTGTTTGAATAAATGTGACTTTTGAACAACGCTCTGGAGTTATTGGAAACGTTTGGATCACATGAGTATATTTCCGTGATGCCTCTAAAGCTGATAACTGAAAGATGAATCTCTATTCGTGGATGAATATAAAGGTGTGTGTGTGTGTGTGTGTTGTCACCTCGGGAGCGATGTAGTCGGGCGTCCCACAGAAGGTGGAGGTCCGTGACTCCTCCTGCATGTTCTCCTTACACATGCCGAAGTCTGCTATCTTTATGTGACCCTCGGAGTCCAGCAGCACGTTGTCCAGCTTCAGATCCCTACAGAGGAACACGAGGAGGTCAGCAGGAGCGGCTCTCCGTCTGGCCTGTCTCTTTGCTTTTGTTTAGTTTCTGGCTGACACTGAGACTCTACCTGTAAATGATTCCTTTAGAGTGCAGGAACTGGAGCCCACAGATGATTTCAGCTGCATAGAAGCTGCAGAAAGAAACAACAAACATACACTTCTGTAAACAAATGTTTCAGATGGTTACGGTAACGGCAACTCTAGTTATTTTAACCCCAACGATGATCTTTTCCTCAACAAAAAGTGACCTTCGGACACTGCAGAAACATATTCAACACGTTAACTATGTCACGGGATACATACGTGGTTCTGTGCACGTCAAACTTGTGGCAGTACTGGATGTGGAACATGAGATCGCCTCCATTCAGGTACTCCATCACGAAGAACAGGTTCTCCTGCACACAAAGCAGAGGGGTCAGGGCCTGCTGAGGAGGTCCTGGTCCACAGAGCGTCCGTGGTTCTCACCTTGGTCTGGAAGGTGCAGTGAAGGTGCGTGAGGAAAGGGTTCTCCCAGGCCAACGAGAGGACCCTCCTCTCCACCATGGTGCACTCCACGTCGTCGTCCATCAGCACCACGTCCTTCTTCAGAGCCTTCACCGCGTAAAACTGCCCGCTCTTCTTCAGCTCGGCCAAAAACACCTGGAAACACGGCAAGAACATGTGAAATGTTGCTGCGGCTCGACAGTTGCCACCCACTTCTCGTGACGCATGACGATTTGCCACAACTGACATCAAAGCAACAAGCAACTTGTGGTTTTCTGTGGAAACTGGCGTCAGAAAGAAGTGTTGACTGCACGAGTCATAATGTGCTGCGTGAAAGCTTCATGACGAACGAATGGAACAAGTCTCGACCTCAATATGCTGTCTATGAAAACGTGACATAGCTGTAAGAACTCCCATAAAGAATGGTGAAATGATCTTTCATTTTCTCTGCTTTTTTGTGCTTTTCTTCCTCAGCTCTTCTCCTGTACCTTGCCGAAGCTGCCCTTCCCGAGCAGCTTGTGCAGGACGAAGTCATCGACGGTGAACTTGGGATGGTGATCCTTCTTGGGAACGGCGTACAGAGGCTCCTCGACCGTCAGCGCCTCGGGGATCGACCCGTCAGCCGGCCCGTCCCATGAAACGCCCTGCGGCTCTGCAGGTAAACAAATTAATATAAATACAGAAACAAACTCTCAAGAAGTGACGACAGAGAGTTCAGCGTGTGTGTACCTTTGTTTGCAGGTGTTGCTGTTGCAGCCGCGACTGACCCGGACGGCGCTCGGACCACTCCCTGCTGGCCGACGCCTACTGGACCTTCTCGACCGATGATCTCAGTGTCCGTGTCTCTGGTGCTTCTGGCCTGAAGGCAAAAAGGTAGGACTGAAGTTTATCTCGTTAACCGTTCAAAAGCCGAAATTTCGGTGCAAAAAGCAATATTAAATATCAAAGAACAGAGGATTTATTTGTCCGACCTGCTGTTTGCTCTCGATGATGGCCAGAGCTTCAGCCATCAGCTTCTGGTTGACCCCGCAGAGGTTGGCTACTTTCTTCTGGCATTTGTGATGGACGTTCATGCTGCATTCTGCACAGGAAACTCAGCGTTATCGTTCCGGCGGACATGTCAGCGATTGTACCGCCACATGTTCTCATGCGTGCGCTGCTTTTAACAGCGGACGTTGAGATGCGTTTGACAGTTTTGACAGATTCTTTCTCGTGTTGCATTTTCTCTAACGATAGAAGCTGTCGTGTTCCGGACACATTGTAGAGACCTGTGAGGCAAATTTGTGATTTGGTGTAATATGAGTAGATCACCGGCACATTTACGGTTTGCCTTACAACTGTGACATACTGTACGTGTAATTAATATTAGTATATCTAGTGTCATCAGTTAACACAACGCACTAGGTGTGTACGAGGCGTCGGGCCAATCCTCACAGAACCACTTTCTCAACACAAGATGCATGAAAACCACATCAATCATAAAACTCCCGCCTCTCACCCTCACATTTGAGCCCCTGCTTGGCGAGCCCCCACAGCAGAGTCCCGCAGTGTTCACAGAACGTGGGACTTTTGTAGTTGTGGACCTTAAACCTGTGGGGCATGTCGATCTTGAAGCGCTCCTTGTGGATCTACAGCACAAACATCACATCAGACAGATTCATCTCGGACACAGACGAAGCCAAAAGCAGCAGCAGAAACACTTCCTGTATCCAAACAGTGGGTGGCAGGTTTGTCCTTTTCTATTCTGCGTACTACGGACATGAGGCTTTGTATTCTCTGTTGGTTTCATGCACGTGAACTCAGCCGGCACGATGTGGCCGACGAGGAAGTGAGAAGATGAAAGCAGCAAACGAGACGAGACAAGAAGTCTGGTGCCGCGATCCCTTACTACCTGATTAGTAAGCGTTTATAACCACGAGTTTACAAACCTCGTACACATCCAACAGCAATGACGCATCAGGGCATTTCTGTGGAACACCCCGTGTCTGTGAGGAACTCACCATTGTTTCTTTGCTGTTGATGGCTGAACCCGTGCACTTAGCGATGACTTTGTCGATGCATTTTTTGTGAATCGCTGCGTTGCACTCTAGAAGACACAAAGGTGACCGAGTCAGACACGAGGAGGCAGACGGGTACAGAAGACATCAGTCAGTGGAAACACAACGTCGCACTCACCTCTGCACTGGTAGCCCTGCTTGTTCAGACCCCTGTGGTGAATAGAAACAGGTTAAAATTACTAATGTGAGGATGCAGAAAAGGACCGTTTGTGTCGTTGATGTCTGAGTTCGCTGCGCACCAGACGAACTCTTTGCAGACGGAGCAGAAGGTCGGTTGAGGGAAGAACGTGGCGCTGAACTCGTGGCATTTGACAACGTGGACTTTGGCCTGTTTGATGGCACCTCGCCGCTGATGGAGGGCGAACAGACCCTCCCTCTCTGGTTCGGACTCTTGGTCTCCTTCGCTCTGACCCGCAGCGTCTGAAACACATCGTGCAGCTTTTAGTTAGAGAAGAAAAGACGAGCTCAGCGACAAAGACGTTTCACACCTTGGTTTCGATTCCTACGTCAGAGTTTCACTTTGTCTAAACCACCTCTCAAGTATGAGTCAGTCTTCTCTGGTGAAGCCACGTTTGTGATCTTATTTTTGCAGTTTAACATAAAAGAACTTGCCTTGTGTCATGTGACATGACATGAAGCGGAGATGAAATGAGAAATGTCTTTTCAACCCTTTTAGATTGTCCTACTGTGCACATAATAGTTCTATGTTTTACTTTGTTTATCTTTGTGTAGATTTGTTGTCCTACGCGTCCAATAAAGCTGATTCTCATAATTATTGATTTAATTTTTCCCAGATTCTGTCATTTATTATTTATTAATTAATATTATTATATTATTATTATTTTATATGAAAGACTTCAACATTACTGGGTTGATTGATCCCAGAAATAGAAAGTAAAAAAGCTTAATATCTATTTAGAAAGGCGTCTGCCGGCTGCTGAATCATAACGCAGTGGGTGAATATTTGGCTGCCCACATGAACATACAATATCCGATGTATTATGTGTTCTGTACAGATTGAATGCCGCAGTGTGCCGGCCGCTGTGCCACCTGTTGTTCTGAGCAACGATTTCCTATTTACTGGCTCTATAAATAGAAACGTGAGACAGCTTCCTCCTTTTAGTTTGGAGTGACTTCTTAGGCCTTGGTATGGTGTTAATGTCAGGAAAGGGATCTCACACACACACACACACACACACACACACACACACGAGGACCCGCAGAGACTCCACGTTCTTGTTTATAGTTTGAGAAAATATAATTAGTCTGAGGGGATTAAAGCTCATTTAAACACACGAGAGTTTTGAAGGACTATACAGACAATATCAAAGGCCTTTGTGCTGCAGTGTGTCGTAGTTATCACCGTCTGATTCATGATGTCGACTTTTGATACAAGTCCGCCATTGGCCGCGTATCTCGCGTTCCTACATCTTTAGCTTAGCGCCGCCCAAGAAGGTTGTGATTGGTTTAAAGAAATACAAACGAGCGTCTTTTCCTCTACAGCAGACTTTCTGTTGAGATGTGTACGGCTGTGCAAGACTGCAGTTGTTCTCAGTGATGGCAAAGGGCAGCAGCTGGAGGTATGAAGCTTTGAAGCACTCACCACTTTTCTCCAGATAGTATTTGGCCTCCATCAGCAGGCGTCCCTGTGGCTTCAGCTCCAGCTGACATGAAGAGAAACAGAAACACAAGCAGCACTTTAGGACCCGAAACTCAACCTCTGTAGGGGGTCTGGGGGCCCTGCACCTCCAAATTTGGGGCATTGTTTTCCTTATTAGATGGTGCACGATAGAGAGATGACAAGAAATGAGGGTCGAGACTGAGACTGGAGGGAACAATGGTCGAATGGTGAGTCTTAAGCCCTGAGGACAACGTTTCTTTACTATTTTAAAGGAATATTTCACCCCAAAACAACCATTTGTATCTCAATTACCGTGTTGAATATGAGCTAAACTAGATCAAAACATCCGTTTACAAATGCTCACACACTTCGTGCAGTGTCATCCAAGAAATACGTTAAAAGCATACGTGTTGAAGGTCTGATAATTACTCTTATGACGTTTGTTTTTGGTCCGTCAGCACCAACACCAACACAAGCGTCCCGCTGCACTCACCCAGATCTCCAGCTTTCCGTTCTCCTTCTTGCATCGCGTTGCCAGCGAGTCCAGAGCCACCGTGGACTCTGACTTCAGCTCGGCCGTCCGGTCCTTCACCATCACGTGCATGATGCGCCCGCGGTGCACGTGGGCATCGAACGTGGTGTTCCACGGCGGGTACATGGTGGGCTTCTTCTGCTTGTGCACTTGGCCCGTTTCTGGGGAAAAAACAACAAAAAGCAAATAAAAGAAAATACTATTTTTAACATACCGTATGTCTATAAAAATGAGGAAGGAAGTTGATGAAATCTTCTTCATGGAAAAACTGACACAATTGTACAATTGCATGTACAAAATGTGTACATGCACTGCAAATAGTCCCCAACACATGCACTTTTTACTTCACTTTAAGTAGCGTCTTCCAGTCTGGGGAAAAGCGTATAGTGAGTCACAGTCCAGAGCTGTCATTTACAGCTGAAATCTATTTCATTAAAATGTGTTTTTCTTATGTTGAAGATGTGATAACTTCACAGTCGTTCACAGGAGTTCCAGCTCAGGTGTTCCAACACAGCACAGCTGGAGCTCCTCCTGATCCGCTGAATCCGCACTAAACTCAAAATCGACAGAAAGTCTCCTGGCAGCGTTTGCAGCTCGAGCAGCTTGACTCAGCGTGCAGGTTTGCCTCATTACAATCTAAATGTGGAAGTTTACTAAGAATGGCCCACTGTTTGACTCCGGCAGCAAGCTGTCCAACGAGTTTTTCCATTACCACGGAGGAGGGGGGGGGGGGGGGGGGGGGATTTCATGTTCGGCAAACAAAAGAAGGAAATATCAGTTACTCACGTAACTACAGACAAACGGCACATTTTTTGTTTCATTCAGATACGTTCACTCAAAACGTCTCGGCACGTTTTTCTTACTGTCATCAAACCAAAAGAGACCAACAATGAATGTATCCAGGAACAAGTGTTCTTCTTCCTCTGTGCCATGCATTACAAACACATTAATGAGCCTCTCTGCTCACTCCAGCACCAAATGTGGATTAATCCGCCGCTGAAACTAGTCCCCAGTAAATGCACTATTTCCTTCTGTTTGAGTAACGTTTGATAAAAACTACAGTGACGAAGCTTTTTTAGGAAATCTAACCCTTTTATTAAAATCAAACTTTATATTTGTGAGCCATTTTTAAATGGTGTACGTCTTCGGTACGAACCAATAGTCAGAAAGTATTGAGAGACAGACTGACACATGATTGGTTTTCTGTCTTTTTATGGGACTTTGTTGACAAATAGAAACATATGAAATATTGCCAGCAATATTCTTCAAGGAAAGAGTTTGTGAACAAGCTTGTGGAAATATAAGAGCAGCTACAGAGGGATGCATTTGCATGAAAAGGCATCCCTTAATTAAGGAGCAGGGTGGTTTCAATCAGGACTGTTCCGGTGTTCCGTACTGGGAAGTTGATTTGTGTCAAACTAAATGATCTGCTTATTTACAAACGTCTCCTTCCTGATGTAAGTCGATGGGGAGGAGGCATCAATCCAATCCGTAATTCCACCGTTTGGCCGACATGTGAAATGTGTTTGAACAAATAGTAAAAAAATATGAATCAAGTCATATTCTGATACATTATTATAGGTTGAGCTACCCAGCAGGCCATGAAGTAATCCCCAGCAGTTATATTTCATATAGCTGAATCTGAAATGGGCCATTCTGCTTAATACATACTTTTACTTTCTGTACTTTAAAGGCAGGATTCGAAGGATTTTCCTCAAAAGCAATGTACAGAAATAATAATCAGTATAATCATCACGTATGAGTCATAAGGCTGCGTCACCCTCCTATAGAATCGTAGGGCACCGATTGTACGCATGCTTCCAAGAAGAAGCTACAAAAATGGCGGCCACAGCTCCGTTAAAAACACAAATAAAGTGAAACCAATGAAGCTCATTTCATGTGATGTACGGTTATGGGAAAGTCGAGTGTTGTTTGTAATTTTCCAGGTAAATATTGCTCATGTTCAGAAATAGATACCGTGGCAGTTTCAATGTAAACACATGAGCTGCGTTACTGTGAGTAGTGTCATCTCCTGTAAGTCTCCAGTGTTTCCAAGCATGAAAAACAGGTGAAAAGTGAAATGAAACTACGAGACGTTGTCGTCAGTGCAGTGTAAGAATGAAGTGCACGGGGCCTCTCTCTGCAGGACCATCGTGTGGTTTCACAGAGGAAAAGACGCATCAGAGCCCTCCTCTTTCCTCTCACTCGCTCTGCTTTTAGCGCCACGCTGCTGCACTCATATTCACCGGCGGGTAAAGATAGCCAGACGCAGAACAAAGACATCGGCTCGGAGTCTGTGGTCACGCTGGGAAGTTTCCCAAAGTTGTGAATCAACAGTAGCAATGAAGATCTTACAAAATGAAGGATAATGTTGAGTTCTTAAACAGGTCCGACTACAGGGAGCCTGCCATCCTAAACCTCAGATCTTTATACCGATAAATGCACTTTCCAGCTACAGGTACTAAAACTGTGTGACGGGCAGTATATTAAAGTCAAAATAGCTGATTCTAAAATGAAAGATGCTACTTCTACATTTCTATGTTTATTCCAAGCAGCCACCGTTGTTGCTCTGCTGCACATGTAATGCATGGTTTTGCTGTGTGGCAGAGGAATTAGTATATTTCTGAGAAAGAGCCGGTGAACACATGGCGCTCACGGGGACGAACGTTGAAGCTTCCATGAGCCGGATGGAATTAATGTTGTGTTGTCAATCTTTGAAAGGCATGCATGGAATATGTGTACATGTCGGTTCTAAAATCATACACGTTAACCGAATGTGTTGGTTTGTCAGGATGAAGAAGTTAGGGTTGCAGCCAAAGAGCATTTTTCTTTGCCAGTGATTTTCCTCAGTTTTATTATTTTGTTCATACTGCACAACTGCACAACTAAGGACGTTTTATCGACTTTTGTCGTTTCCATTCAGCTTCTCCAATGCGACACTTTAAAATGTGTGAATGGAAACGAGCCCATGGACTCCACTGGAACCGACTTCTGTGTGTTCGTCACCAGACACCAACGTGTCGTGAATCTAACGGCATTTTAAGTCGACTCCGATGCGTAGCCGCTTGTTTTTTGGCGCACAGCTTGACGACGGTGTTTAGTCCCGCCCCTGACGTTGATTGGCAAATTCTTAAACCCCGGCACGCTCAGTCGGTCGCTTGCCTTTGTGAAGCCTTCGTGACGGATTTAAAAACTCTAGACAGCTACAGTGCTGCTGTGTTGATCATTCTACTATGAATCAGCTATCAGCACATTAGAATCAAACAACGCTGATTAGACCACGACTGATTATCAATGAAAGGTCAACGCATGCTGAGATATTGGTCTGACTGGTGGCATCATTTATCCTTTAAGGCAGTTGTCAAGCAGAAACCGCTGAATGTTCTTCGGTTCCAGCTTCTCGAATGAAGACATTTGAAGATGTTATCTTGGAAACTACGGATATTTGTCCCGTTTGCATCACGTAAATATTGTAAACATTATATTAATTAACACAAATGAACCCGAGCAGCCACCAACCTGTGTCGATGGCCTCCTTCATGTAGACGGCACAGTACGGGTTCAGCACCTCTTCGAGGTAGGCCAGACCGGGATCCATCTCAAACTTGGAGAACCCGATCCGCAGGAAAGGAGACATGGCTGCAGGTTTTCAAATACCCACAAAAAACCCCTCCAGGAAAGACGGCGTCTTCTCAAGTGAGGAGAGTTCTCAGATTCGGTGTCGCCCACCGTTCCTCCACTTCAGCACACGCCGACTGACAGAAGAGTCTGGTGGGGAGGAGGAGGAGGAGGAGGAGGAGGAGGAGGAGGAGGAGGAGGGTTTGCTGTTTCACGGCCTCGACGATTTAAACAACCTGTGAGAGGAAGAGACAAAGAGAGAGCGAGATGTTTCATCACCCGTGACACCGTAACCACAAGCTCTGAGCGAGTTTCCCCTCAAAAACTGAGTCCGCTCAGCGATCTGAACTAAATCAGCAACCGAACGTCTCCCCACACGGAGACAAGTCTCGTCCACAGTGTTTGAGGAGCCTTGTTTCAAACCCCCCCCCCCCCCCCGCCCCCCATACCTTCAGGACTTGTAAACAGCAGCTGTCACACGTGGTGGCAGAAACCTTTTCGAGCACCTTTATGAAAATAAAAAGATAATCTCTAATAAATACAATCTCTTTGTGAGATCAGCCGCCAATATAACTACAGCAACCGCTCGCGTTGCCTCTCCTGCACCAGCTTTGATGGCAAAGTCTTCCACTTGGTGACGGTCGATGTGATATTTGAGGCCGGTCGGAGAGCTGTGTGTGTGTGTGTGTGTGTGTGTGTGTGTGTGTGTGTGTGTGTGTGTGTGTGTGTGTGTGTGTGTGTGTGTGTGTGTGTGTGTGTGTGTGTGTGTGTGTGTGTGTGTGTGTGTGTGTGTGTGTGTGTGTGTGTGTGTGTGTGTGTGTGTGTGTGTGTGTGTGGTGGAGAGGGAGGCTGCGAGGTGACTATTAATAGAGCTGAAACACTAAACGCAGTTCAGGAATATGCGACTGCATGCGCCCGAGTCTGCAATACTTGCTGTCGTGATGGTCGGAGGCGAGGCGCCTTCTTTCCTGTAAACCTCACTGACCCTGAGTCAGTAGACAGAGAGGCGTAAGAAGCACAGTCGGCGGATTCATCTTTGTTTTTGTTTCCAGAAAGTGGAAGTAAATCCAGTGGTGAACAAATGTACTTATTTGCGTCTCTAATCTTGCTGATTGGTCTGATTGGCTGTGTGGATAAGCGTAACCTCTAAGAGACACCTATTTGGGCTTTTAAGCTCAAGTTCTGTCATAGTTCCGTACTTCAGGTCCTGTAAATCCTGTAAATCCTGTAAATACTGATCCTACGAGGTTCATGCTACATGTTGGCAGGTATCCAGATGACATGTGTCCCCGCCTTGTTCAATTGTTTGGGAAATTGAGACCGAAGTCCAAAAAAAAAGTTTCTCCAAAGTATCCAATTAAATAACACAGACGACAAAGAAAACCAGCAAATATTCACACGTGACAAGAAGTTAAATGTTAATATATAGATGAAGTAGTTGCTGATTTTATGTTCTACAGACATAACACAGCAACAGAAGGCGACTGGCTGAAGTATCCAACTTTTTGTTTGTTTTATGAGTGTTTGTCAGAGCAGCTTTCTCACTTTTCGTTCCTACTATTGAAGAATCTCTTTCATTTCTGATCAATCAGGCAGTTTTATTTTTCTTTCAGTCATTTTCTTCCGAGATACTTGTAATGAAATCATGAAGCGTGAAACTGAGACACAGCTGCACACGTGTTTTATCTGTTTTCGGGCCAGTTTTTCAGGGATGGTTTCAATTATAATACTTTGTTTTTGCTTATAAAATCTAACCGACATAAACACACACACACACGCCCCTCCCACCAACACACATTCAAACATTTGAAATGTGCAGCGCTGCAGCCTCCTGTGCCGTTTGAACCTGTTGTTCAGCGCTGCATTGGTGAACAGGAGGTAACAGGAGTTTGACTTCCGGAGCTTTTCGAGTTGTGACGACGTGACCACACTTCCTGTCTCCGTCGGTGGGGCTGCAGCAAACACTCCATCCAGAAGCAACAGAGAGCTACGTTCTGAGAAGGTGGGCAGAGGAGCTGAACGTTTCAAAAGTTGAGGCATTTTGACAAACTGAATAAAAGTCGGTAGTTAAATATGTAAAGTAAAATATGGACCTGATGGAAAAGACTCCCTTATCGCTCCTGATTATTGTAATATATTTAATATCACTTGATTTACAGTCCCTATCTGTATTTAGGCTGTTTTTACAACATTACTGATGCAAACACACTTTTATCAGCATCATAAAACATTATTAACTTTGATTTATTCGTATTGAAAGTTGCTTCCTGTGTTAAAAGACCTGTCGTTTTCAATCGACTGGTGGTTTATGGTGACAGATTGTACTTTCAGGTTCGTCATAGAATCTATAGACTGAGGCTGAGGCGCGATTAGAAACACTAAACTTAGACCTCAAACCTTCATCTTACTTTAAGGTGACTAACGTGTAAAAGAACATCGATACATAATCTCATATCAATCAGAAGTCTCTCAGTAAAGCCTGAGCTGCTCTGTTGTGATGTTTCATTTATAAATATATAATATAAATATACAAGTGTCCCGCTAGTAACGCAACTAAGTGAATACAAGTGAAGCTGCAGAATAAAAAAAAGGGCTTACTAAATATTTAGTATGGATTATTTTTATGGATTATATATATATATATATATATATATATATTTGTATATTTTCTAGTACAATGTCACACACCATGTGTGTAATATGGGTGGAATTATCCTTCATGCACATTTATTAATGATCAAAAGGTGTGGTGCATGTTGTTTTATTTGTATTTTACTTGTTTCTTGTCTTTTCCTTTGCTTCTCTGACTCCTCCTCTTTCTTTGTCGCGGGTGCGGGATCAATAAAGATCTCATCTTCAGAAAGAAGTGGAACTATAAATACGATGCTCTTCGAGCTCTGAACACTGTTGCAGAAAACCTCCGCTGCATTGTCGAACACACTTGTTTTAAAACTGGACCGTTGAGGTTTCCGGGCACATGTAGTGCGAAGTACAAAGCTCACATAATTAGATGTAACACAATATGAAAGCGACCAAACCCTGCGATGTGGTGACGTGCTAATAGGATTACACCATCTGTGCCCTCTTTCTTCCTCATGAAGTAGCCGGACTTTAAGTGTAAGAGGCTTTCGACGGGGCCAACACGGAGGTTATTGTTAAAAAACAAGCTTCTGATCCTTCCGCTGTGAGTCGGCTGCTGGTGGAGTCTAATGGGCTTTTCCACACGCCAGGACGTCAACAAAGGCTTTTTAATGAATGAGAACGTTTCATTCCAGCGAGCTGGTCTTTATTTGATTCTGAACAGTCTGCTGACTGTTGATCTCTTTCAGAGGGAATAAACAAGACTTTTATCACGTCCTGAGTTTTTTATGTGGGAGGTGGATTCGCTTTTTAATGCAGAACCCACCCATGGGTGCTCAACATGCCACCGCAATCCTCAAACACACGGGTGGAGGTACAAGGAAGGTCAAGTACACCGGGAGACCTTTCAACAAAGCTTTCATGAGTCAAAACGAGCCTCACACCTGACCGCTCTGTACCGTCAAAGCTGTGTGTGTGTGTGTGTGTGTGTGCACCAAAGCTTTTTGAAGAAGAGGAGGAGGAGGAGGAGGGTGTTTGTTGACAGGAGGTCCATGTCTGTGACAGAAGCCTTTGACTGTAGCTGCCACTGTGACGGGAGCCCAGACGCCCCGAGTGTCCCTGAAGTGGTCTCTCGTTCAAAGATAGACCGTAGCACGCACACACACACACACACACACACACACACACACACACACACACACACACACACAGAGGACGTGGCCCTCGACAGCCTCTCGTTAATGAACTGTCTTAAAATTAGTTCAAATTTAGGCCACGTTCGTACCGTGAAAAGAGGCCATTTAACGAGAGTACGGAGACTGAATCGGATTAAAGTATTTTCTCCTTCACAAGACACAAATGTGTTCTGATCTCATTGTTTTTATGAAATGCCTTAAAGATGCTGATGTGCTGTTTGATTTGCAGTGTGGGAATGTAACTTAAAGTACAGATATGACACTTTCTTTCTACATTTACAGTATTTGACAGTCGTTACAAGTTACTTTGCAGAGTCTTTTACACACACACACACACGCACACACACACACACGCACACACACGTCTAATCTGGTTATAACATGTTATGCATTCTGATTGATTTAACATCCAGAATGTATATAAAGTAGTTTAAATGATGCTGGATTACGTTTACTCGCAAAACTGTAATGTAACTAATTAGATTGACTGTACTTTTGCACAGTTTTGGTGTACTTCATGGTATGACACCTGCACTTGTGCATCACTGTATTTAACTGTATTTTACTCCACTACATTTATTTGACAGCTGTAGTTACTTTGCAGAGTTTAGGAGTCACTCTGTTGCACAACGAGTACTTTTACTTTTTAATAAGGACATAGCTGATAATACCTCCATACTTCAGGTAATATTTTGATTGCAGGACCTTGTAATAGAGTATTTTAATTTACTTTTACTTAATTATTAGGAAGTGAATATGTCATCTCTCAGCGATACTGCAGAACATAACAATCAACTCAACAAAGAGACAATATAGAACAAAACGATATCGAGCACTACAAACCACTAAATGTCAAAGACACGTGCAGCCGTTTATGTTGTTTTTATGTCCTTAATTCAGTATCAAAGGTATCAAATGCATGCTTTATTAAACAATAGCTCAGTTTAAATGAGTTAAAGTCGCACTAACCTGTGAGAGAGCAGTGAAGGTTTCGTGTTGGCCGACAGAAGCTGCTCTCCATCCGGACACTCTGCAGACAGACCGGAGGACGCAGAGACAGAGCATTTAACCGTGATACCATGAGGCCTTCAAAGACGGTTGGAATATTGAGGACTATCTCAAACAAATGGTCAAAAGGGTGTTGAATAAGGAGAAATAACAAAGGAAGGGGGATGTTTTACCAGGGCATCATGAGCTAACATTAGATGGGACATGTTTAAGGAGGTGCAGAGCTTTAAGTTTGTGTTTGCTGTTAGATGTAGACGTAGATATATTTAAGATAAAATAAGATCTTTATTAGTCCCGCAGTGGGAATATTTACAGGATTACAGCAGCATACAGTATAGTGCAAACAAGAGACATAGTAAAACAACAAGATCAAAACAAGTATTATTAAATAAGTAATAAAACAGTAAAGAATATTCAGAAAATCCACAATAACTAAAAATATTATAGGTACTCAGATGCTTATTTCACATTTTCTATACCTAATCCCTGCTTGTGCTACAGCTCAGTGTCATTTATTTTTCTAAAAGACTTCAGTTTCAATGTTTTTTGAACATATTGAACTCAGCTTCTGCAATAACCGAGGAGACATTGAACGCATCACTGAGCACTAACGTGTAAAGTGAAACTGCTTCATGAAACAACAAATAAGTAGGATTTATAGGACTCATTCAGTGAGCTTAGATGAAGGGAAATCAGAGCTAAAGTGTTTTAAAGTGCAGATCTTAGTTCAACGTGCACATAAGCAACACAAAGTAGGTTCGTACTATTTTAAATAGTAAGAACAACAAGACGTTAGTCTGTCTTGTGAAGTAGTTTCATTCTACAAATAAAACAACCGCCAGTGATAACATTGATTCTTTTCTGCTTTTGCATGCTGAGTCATATGGTAGTTTTGGTGTCTGTGAACGTGACATTTGAAGATGAACTTCAGTGGAAAGTAGTTCCTTGCTGAATCATACATGACATCTCATCTTTTTCTTCTAAAACTCCATTTTGAGGGGAAATACACATTTTTTCTCTCCAGAAAACATATTTTTGATTCATCGATTAAAGTATATATTCAACTGAAATGACACATTTTAAGCTTCAACAAGGTATTTTTATTAATGCACTGCTGTTATATTACTTTGCATAATGTTATGCATGTCTAACCCTGTCTCTTATATTATTATATCATTATACCTACAAAACATGTGGAAAACCATGTTGAAAAATGTGTTTTAGTCTTGTATTTAGTCTTCAAAGCTTGTTTTTAATCAAGAGAAACAATAAAATTAGTTTTTGCATATTTGAACAACAACAAAACAAGACAGGTTTTTGCACTGGTAGCAAAAAAATTAGACCTAATTAAAAAAAATACTTGAAACAAGTGAATTTAAATTAGAAAAACAAATGAAAAACAGGTGAAATAATCTCAGCTGCTCCGGCAGTTTTCTCTAATATAAAAAAGAAAAATATTTTAGAGTTGAATGTCTTAGAAACATGAATTCTCTACAGTTTTAAAGTAATGTTCAATACATAATAGATGTAATATTTAGTACTTCCTTCCACCAGGAGGTGCCAGTGTTCATGTTATGACTTTTAGGAAAGCCAGGAGGAAAATCGAATAATAGTTCAAATGTTCCAGATTAAAACATTGCTCAGAATTAAAGTAACATTTATTAAACTTATGTTTACAATATGACTTGTCACCAATCTGCGACGGTTATGTTGGGCATCATTAGAGGCCCGTTCATCCGTACATCCCTCCATCTATCTGTTTATTCATCCATCCGTCCTGTTCAGAGGCAGAGAGAGCCGTCGGCCTCCTCAGCCAATCAGAAACCAGGAGATTAGCTGCTCTTAAGTGCAGATAACGCAGCAGATGCTCGGCTGCCAATCACGTTCGCCCGTATACTCTTTTAAATTTGTGCCTGGACGTCACATCCATCATGTCATTCACTCAGTAATGGAACTCGATTTCGATATTTTACAGCAGTGAAAGGAAGTGTGTGTGTGTGTGTGTGTGTGTGTGTGTGTGTGTGTGTGTGTGTGTGTGTGTGTGTGTGTGTGTGTGTGTGTGTGTGTGTGTGTGTGTGTGTGTGTGTGTGTGTGTGTGTGTGTGTGTACGGTGTTGGTGAGATCATACTTCCTGTGACGTGTTGAGCACGTTGACGGGTTTTTAAAGTGAGTGTACTTGTTTCACTTCTGCACATAAAAGACAGAAAGAATCCGTCATGATGACAGTTACAGTTAAAACCCCAGAAGAAGAAGTATGATGCTCTCAATATAAACAGTCAGCAAAACAGCAGACGGCCATGTTGGTCCTGTTAGATTGTTTTTTCTGTCTTTACTGTCCTTTACTATCTTTAACTATCATGCCTTGTACCATCTTTACTTCACTTCACACAGTCTTTTACTCTCTTTTACTCTTCATTTACTGTCTTGTACTGTACTGAACTGTCATGTAATGTCCTCTTATGTCTTATACTTTACTATGATGTCCTGTACTGTCCTTTCCTGTCTTCTACTGGACTTTACTGAATGAACTGTCCTCTTTATACTTCATGTAATGTCCTCCACTGTCCTCTTATGTCTTATACTTTACTATGATGTCCTGTACTGTCCTAGCCTGTCTTCTACTGGACTTTACTGAATGAACTGTCCTCTTTATACTTCATTTAATGTCCTCCACTGTCCTCTTATGTCTTATACTTTACTATGATGTCCTGTACTGTCCTTTCCTGTCTTCTACTGGACTTTACTAACCTGTCCTTTTTTTTGTATTTCACTGTCCTCTGCTGTCCTCTAATGAACTGACGTACTCGTATTTATTGTCCTCCACTGCTCTCTAATGTCTTATCCTCTACTCTTGCAGCATCCCCCTGGTCTGTCCTCTCCTGTCCTGTTCTGTACTCCAGCAGTGGACACAGCAGTGTTTCATGGAGTTCTGTTTCTCTGTGCGAAACAGAACAGAAGTTCCTTCAAGAGCCAAATATTATTCTTGGCTCGGCGCCCGTCGTGTACGAGATGTTTTGAAACTGCTTTGAATTTCAACCTCAACTATGAGCTGAAAGAAAACTTCTTTTGGGATTTCAATTATTTTGAATAGATATCGTAAATAATTTCTTTTTGCTGGTGGTTTCAGCCATATGCCGGATTATTGGAGTAACCCTGTGAATGACGTTGGCAGCGAATGTGTTGCAGCTGCACAATATGAAGAAGTGCTGGAGAAAAATCGATGCGCTGGCAGCGTTTCATTTCCCTGGAACTGTGTGCAGCTACTGCAAAACAGTCAATGCAGGAAAGGAACGACTTCCCAGAAACCCTATTAGTAATGTTCTGTGCCACATTTTCCATGAAGCCGGTTGGTTTTCTCCTCCTGTCTTGTTATTTTTTAATAGTGATGCTTTCCAAAAATATCTGCAGGTGTTTTCTTTAGTTTGCAGAGATCGGCGGCTCCCTTTTTCTTCTCTCTTCTGCAATGTGAAGCAATCCATCAGGTTTCCTGCCAACAGCAACCTGCTGCATGCAGCGCATGAGGCAGCTCAAGGCTCCACAACGCCGGCTCAACCTTTAAACCTTTATTCTCTTCAGCATGTTCAGTGTGCCATCAGTTAACCACACAGAACGCCAACCAGCCTGCAAAACGGATGTAATGTTGGAAAACATCCAAAACCTCAGAACACTAATCTTTTCAGTGTTGCATCTTCCACTGAGTACATTGACAATTAGATGAATAATTCACTCCCACACACTGTTTCTCACCGTTACCAAGGCTCACTCCTGATTCAATTAAACTGCAAACATCACATTGTACATTTATTTCAACTTTGATGATGTTTTAACAGATTGGGTCCGTGTTTTGTTTTTTTAACAAAGCTGGTCTGTGCAGCAGAGTTTCTTAAAGCAGGACCTGTTAAGGGGTCATTAAGGCTCTACAGGCTAGCCGGGCCTGTAGGTGGCGTTAAATCAACGTCAACCGTAACTCAATCACCAGAGAAGAAGAGTCTGAGCGTGCTCAGTGAGCTTATTTTCCTTTTGGCGGTGTTAACTCGTAAAGCATCGGCTAATTATGTCTTTATTTGTACAAATGTTACATCTGTTGCTATGGTTGAAAACAAAAGTCGACTCATACGAGGTGGAGCTGCTGCTCAGAGTCACTTCACAAGACGATGAAAGCCAAAGAAAAGGTTTATTAATCGCTTGTTGTACGAAATATTCAGACGATCTCGTGACTTTCCAGGAACAGAATCCTGCCAAGGAAGACTCTGAGAAGACGGGGAAAGAGTTTCCTACGCATGTCTTTGTTTAGTTCAACATATATCTGAACATGTAGACGGGGCCTTCGTCTGAATAATACAATCAGATATTTCAACGCAAACAGTCAAACTCTGTCTTTGCAGGCGGAGGTACTTGGTCTGAGGGTTGATGTCACTTCCTCTGTGACGTCGGTGGTGTTTCAAACCTACTGAACGATACGTTTGTGAGCAGAACCGCAGGAGGCCTTCTGCCTGCTGGTGGGTTTCCCCGTGCGTTGCACCAAATGAATCCTCTCGCTGAATATGAGCAGCAAGAACATCAGTCCTGTGGAGAATATCAATTCAGTCGAGATCTTATTCTCGCACATTTAGACCGACGACGGGAGTCTGCATCTATTATTAAAACCCATATTTTAATATCTACAATGCCGGTTAGTTTATTTATTTATTTTAAAATCAGTTTTTGAGTTATGAGACGGATTAGTAAGAGACAAAGAAGAGTGCTGCGCATGTAATTGTGAAACGTTATTCTTTTGCACAGAGCATCGATACAGGACTGAGGGACGGAGGCTCCGCTCTTTGTTTTTTTTTGCACACGTTGCCATGGAAACCAGCCCAGCAGCCAACCAGCTGCTGCCCCCCCCCCCCACACACACACACACACACTCCTCCTCCATCTTTTTACACACACGACCCCCCCCCCCCCGTCTTCTCTGCACATTCATATTGCATACCAGCACATGGATTACTATAAACCCACCACTCAGTGTTTTTACAGTTAAACACACACACACACACACACACACACACACACACACACACACACCTTTGCATGCACAGAGGTGATGCATTCCTAAACTGTGACACGCCTGTGCAGCAGTTGACGATACGGAGCGGAGACACAACAGGAAATGAGTCGGCTTATTTGAGAGCAGAAAGATAACCGCAACATTTAAATACGACAAAGTGTCGAAATGTAATTCAGGCGCAGGGTGAGTTTTTAATTAGAATCTTGTCAGGTGACAAAAACAAACAGGCCAGTTCATGAGCAGAGAAACACACACATGTGCACACAAATAGAGTGTGATGATTGTCTTCTGTTCAACATCTGGGCGGTCGTCACCGAGTGGAAACCGGAGAAATAAGAAAGAATGAAGTGTTTGAGATACATAAATAACTCTTCTTGAAGTACTCAGGTCCTCTACTCAAGTAAAACACAAACTACACAAGTATTATCACAAAGTAACGAAAGTACTCATCATGCACAATACGTCATAAATACAGTATATTTACTATGATCTGGATTGTCAACAGTCTCAGTTGATTTTTATGTGAACAACTAAAGTAAATGTAGCTTTTCTGCTTTCATTTGATATATTATTCATATTTTAAGGTAATAAAGTATTTAAATCATCACATTCATAGATATAGTACTTCTGTAAGGTGTATATATTGTAGCACCTCTGATTATATGTGTAGTCCAATAGTAGAGGCTCATAATATAAAGTTCTGTCAGTCGAAACAATTGGGCGATTGTCAGATTCATCAGCTCTTTTATTGGAGAACAATGGCCGACATCTTGTAGTTCCAGCTTTCTGAAGATTTGCATCTTTTTTTTAATCTAATTGTGGTTTGAATATTTTCGGGGTTTTGGACTGTTGGTCAGATCAAACCAGTAATGTGAGCAGATGTGAGTTTCCATCCACTTGTTTTGATGCACATTTTCAATTTGTGCTGAGTCAGGCAAAAGACTTTCAGTTTCGTTCAGACAGAAAGTTGAACTTCGATGACGCTGACGCTCCGATATCTAATATTGAAAGCTTCGGATCGGCCAGAAGCGTCTCGCGGTCGTTTGTTATTCGTGCCAGCGTGTCGTCTGTGACTCCAGAGAGGGTTTTACATTTCCCTGACGCAGTGAGGAAGAGGAGTCTCATCGACCCTCCAGAGACCAACCCCCCCGACCATCAACACGGGCCGGGTCTCACATTACTGACAGCCCTGCCCCTAAGGCCTGAACACACACACACACACACACACACACACACACACACACACACACACACACACACACACACACGAGATTATTGTTGGTGATAATCCACTCACTGACCGTGGGACGATCGGGTCAAACTCCAACGGTGAACGTTAACGATAAGTATTTATTGCTTGAAGTACTGCACTTTGCTCAAGTATGGAGGGGAATATACTGCACAAATACTTTTTACTCCACTACAATTTATGTGCCTGCTGTAGTTTTTTTGCTTACTTTGCAGATTTATATTTTCACAGTCGGATAAACTCATAAAATATATCTGTTGTTGATTCTAAAGAAGTAGCTTTTAGCTTCATGACTCAATGGGTTTAAAACATTATCGAAATACTGTTTTAGAGGTTTTGTTCAACCTGCAGAGGAACATGTGATCCTTTAATTAGACTCATCGATCTGTAAAACTGAGTTTCTCCGCAAAGAGTCCAACAACCAGCGATGTGCTCAGAAGTTTCTTTAAAATAAGTTATTCAGCATGAAAAAGCATTAAAATGTTAAAGTGTCGTTAATTACGGGTCGTCGGATTCCGATGAGGCTGATAACAACATCTGGGATCAATTCAGTCTCTGATTAAAACTGTGGTTCGGGTCGGTCAACGTCTCCTGATATGACGGATACGAGACACTTTGATTGATGACACACCGCATGAACCACACAGATCAATATGACACCGGAGGGCGAAGGAAAAGATGTAACCTGGAGTCACTTCCTGTTCGAAATGTCAATGCAATTTCACCCACGTGTGCAGATCCAGTGTCAGTGTTTTTAGGGCTCCAGGTGAGATTTGATGTATCTTTAAAAAAAACAATCATTCCTCCACCTGCACTGATGCAACAAATACAGACAGTTTTGCGTTTTCCGATGTCTTTTAGAGAGAGCTGATTGGCTGTTGATCTCCAGCACATTTACAATCCTCACACTTGAGGCGTGCTCGCCGAGCAAAGGGAACGAGTCCTTAAGGAGACGGCGAGCCAGCTCGCGTTATTACAATCCATATTTTCAAAGAACATCTTTCAGGGTTTCTGTGGCGTTCAGGGTCTCGTGTTCTAAATCAGCATTGAATGCATTTTCCTGCTGTTTTCCAGCGCTCCCATTTAAAACACAACTGTTCTCTCAGGAAGCTGTCAAGTCCTCATGTGGATCTAAGAATATCTTTACTTTACACGGAGGGAGGAAATTTAATCTGTTTTCTATCACAAATCATATCAAGCGCTGACGTTCCAGCTCTATCTAGTCTCCAGCTGCTCCATGTTGAGAAGCTCTGGTGCAAATCCAGTTAATTCAGCAGAAGTATCAAACTCTGCAGGCGCACTGAAACCCAATTACTGGTTTTCTATTGTTTTTTTTTGCATGAATATATTAAATATTACAGTTCCTAAAAGTAGTTCCATTGTTCCACTTCGTGTCTTTTTACCTTCACTTTGCTTCTGCGTGAAGAAGCTGAGCTGGAGGTGCAAAAACATTGAAATTGCAAAGTGAGAAAAGAACTTGTGTGTGTCTTTTTTTAGCATTTCCTGTGTCAGATCATTCAGTGTGACTTTTCCACGTAGGCAGACTGCTCGGCCAACTCCTAATTATACATTTATTTTTCTTTCAAAATTGCCCCCCCCCCCCCTGCCGCCCACTCGAAACACACTTCCTTCTTCCCACACCGGTCCTGTTGTGTCCCAGTCCTCTGCTGTCTCTGCTCAAAGCAGCAATTTATTTCCAGTTTTTATCATTTCATCAATTCCCCCAATGATAACATCAATGAATGCATTACCTTTTGAAAGAGAGATGAAGGGAGCAGAAGAGAGATGGATTTATACTCTCTGTCTCTCTCTCTCTCTCTCTCTCTCTCTCGCTCTCTCTCTCTCGCTCTCTGTGTCTCTCGCTCTGTCTCTCTCTCTCTCTCGCGCTGTCTCTCTCTCTCTCTCTCTCTCTGTCGCTGTCTCTCTCTGTCTCTCTCTGTCTCTCTCTGTCTCTCTCTGTCTCTGTCTCTCTCTCGCGCTCTCTCTCTCTCTCTCTCTCTCTGGCTCTGTCTCTCTCTCTCTCTCTCTCTCTCTGTCTCTCTCTCTGTCTCGCTCTCTCTCTCTCTCTCTCTCTCTCGCTCTCTCTCTCTGTCTCTCTCTCTCTCTCTCTCTCTCTCTCTCTCTCTCTCTCTCTCTCTCTCCACATATCAGATGTACGGCTCGCTCGGCCGATCCGGCCGTATGGAAATGGAGCTGAAGCAGATGGGAGGGAGTCCCACAGGCCGTCCAGATGAGTAATGAATAATGAACAATAGAGAGGAAAGTGCTCCGTGGTATAAACAGAGGTGTGATGTTCCAGATAGGCCACCGTTCAGTCTGCCGCTAAACATTAATCAATAGTGAATCGCGTCTCTTCTCCTCTGAATCACACTCAGACGTCTATTAGCTTATCAAAAGCTCAGGCGGCGCATCATTTATGAGACATGCCTTGCTGGATGCCAGATTGCGATCTGTTGATGCAGGGGATACATGCATCTCTCTGTGCAATTCATGAGCAATACAGACGGATTATTCCCAGAGGGTCGGAAGTGTGGAGAAGTTTGGACTGCAGGGGTGAAAATCAGTCAAAGTCTAAAAACGCTGCTGCTGGTGATGCACTTTGGGAGCGTTACTTTGGACCCTTTTTAGAAATAAAAGTCTTTGTTTTTATCTTCCTGTGGATACAGGCCAAATGTGGAGGATCACATGGGGAAGATTTCCATTGCAGCTCCTGAATTATGCAGCTTGCTCTTACTGTGCTGTGAAACGGACAGTTTTACTGCTTGTTCCTCAGTGGAAGAGACGAGGGGCTTCGTATCTGAGCTGCCTCTCTGAACTCTAACGTGTCGATGCTGCTTTTAATGACATGTTGTGTGGAGAGAGACGGTGGAGACAGAGTCCAACACGTAACTGTATATGGACATCACGCACCATTCACCTTTACTGACTTACAGCAGAAAGTTTAAACACACAAGAGCACAAAACAACAGCTGACATCTGTGTTGGGCTCGGTTAACGTATCACGAGTCAATATCGTGATTATTTTACATATTTAGCTTCCGAACGTTTGATGGCTTTAAGTTTTGAAAATCACCGCACCTGTCCATCAAAGGGACATATTCTCGATATGTTGGGCATCATTTTCCACATGCAGTTCAAAGCTGAAAGCTTATATACATGTATGTGTACATATATACTGTTCCCAAAGGTGAACACTTACACTAGGACTGTGTATTGTCATCACACAGGGGTTATGAAGCTCATTTCATCAGTTATATTGAAGAGTATGTGACAAGATTACACAAGTAATGGAACACGATAACCCCCCTACAGCACGGCTCTTCTTCCTCCGACAGTACGTTCTACAATAAATACTACTCTCATACAACTTTCACACCTCAAGGAAGCGTGAAAGCTTTTTTTTTTCTGTGCAATATTTGTGCTTTTTTTGTTCTTTCTCAGGTTTTTTAATGCCCAAATAAAAAATGCACATAACAGCAAAACGAATCAAAGCCACCCGGGCATGTGTCAACTTAAAGCCCACAGCCACTAAACAAGCACATTATGAATTATTTATAGTTTATGGATGCATTCAAGTTATATCATCCCTTATTTGCACAGTTGTTCTATATTTGTACTCGCTGCCAGAAGCAGTTCTGTTTCCATGACTATTGTTTCTGCAGCACATGTTTGTTTCATTTCAAGTATCGAAACATGTTCGAAACATTCTTGAGAGAAATTAAGCGACACTTCTTGACCCGGTCGGTACAAATGAAAGGTACAACACCAGTCATCACCATAGAGACGTGTGTCCTGAACATCCGTACACGAGCAACTTGTCTCTGCTCACCCGTCCAACCCACAGCTGACTGACACAAGTTCACACAGCGACTTGTGCTGAAAGGCATCGAGTCGCTGTGTAGACGACAGAAAAGAACATTGTGCAACATCTCGCAAAAAAAAGAACAACTTGTGAGAGGCTGCGAGCCCCGAAACACTGATGAAATCTCTCTCTCTCTCTCTCTCTCTCTCTCTGTCTCTCTCTCTCTCTCTCTGTCTGCCTCTCTCTCTCTCTCTCTCTCTCTCTCTCTCTCTCTCTGTCTCTCTCTCTCTCTCTCTCTGTCTGCCTCTCTCTCTCTGTCTCTCTCTCTCTCTCTCTCTCTCTCTCTCTCTCTCTCTCTCTCTCTCTCTCGAGCCTTTAACACCGTGTGTGTGTGTGTGTGTTACTGTGACCTAGATTTCAAGCCTACAGTGCAAGTGATTGGTTGGTTTGTGAGTGTGTGTGTGTGAAAGAGACAGAGAGCTCAGTCTGTGGTTAACCATACACCTCGCCTTCCCCCACATTCACTCATACCTGCACACGCACACACACACACACACACACACACACACACACACACACACACACACACACACACACACCCTCTGAAATTACCTTCATCCAGCTGTGTCCTGTCTCACAAAGTGTTTTTAGTGTAAATTGTTGTCGATTGATACCAATTTCATTGTGTTTTCACGTTTTACACCCTGTTATTTCTTTTGTCATCATTGATCCGATCTTTAACTTCCTGAGTGGACTGATGAGGTGATGTCATGACGATTGTGTATTTTAGTTTTGCTGATTGATAAAATAATGTTTTCATGACGTCATGTCACTGCGATTGCTCAGTTTGACAGATTGTTACATTTCAGTGGATCTAATGTTGCGTTTGAGCAGATAAGAGGTGAACACAACGTGATATTTAAATGTTCGACTCTTCAGGGATAACCGTGGCATGTTTCATTCTGGTTGTTGTTGCAGTCCTTGGCAATAAAGGAGATGAATGTTTTGCGTTTGCTCCTGCGTTGTATTCGATTGTATCGAGGCGTATCGAGCCCGACAGTTCACTCCTCACGAAACAGCAGCCAAGAAAACAATCGCAGCTCAGGGTTCACCCCCCCGCCCACTCAGGAGTCCTCTCAACCTTCTTCAGAGGCAGAAAGCTTCATCTACCCGGTAGAACGACGGCTCGTAGTCATCCGGACATGAGCGACTTTTACCTTAACGCATAACATTTCTTAATTAAACACCGGTATCAGATCCATACTCTGTGTCAGGATTCAAAAAGTCTGATTGTTACATCCCTCAAACGTTACACCAGCATGTTAAATTACTGTCAGGTTAATAGCATCAAAGGTCTGAAGGGGCTTTAAAGACCTTTAAAGACGAAAGCTCCGCAACAAGCAAAGTCTTTGAGCTGAAAACGCCCCGTAAAACCAAGAGAAAGTGTAATCCTGGCCTCAAGGCACGCTTGTTCTCTTGCTCTGGAGCGTCTGGGCATATCACACAGACTCCAACACTCGACGTCGAGTTTACATTGTTTTGTCAGCTGCTGTATCGATCGGATTATTGACTTTCAGAGCTCTCCGTTTGACAGAGAAGTCAAATACACGACATTTTGCATGAGTGCACGTTGGCAGTAGGGCTGTCCTCGACCAAAGGAGTTTGCAGTCGACTAACACTCGTGCGATACTGTCGATTCATCAAGAAGTTTAGCGTTTTGAAGAAGTGACGTAGTATAAAGTGTGAGAGAGAGGTGGGGTGAGTCACACAAACACCGGACCTGTAACCAGGAGATGAGAGCTCAAGACCCAAAGTGTTGCTTTATTTTTATTTGTTGATGTTAATGACTAATTATGAATTATGAATAATATTTGACTGAAGAAATATTAGCCGACTAAATAAAACGACCCATGAGTGGACTAATTGACTGAGCCTCAGTTAGCAGCTTTACATTCAGAATAAATAAAATAGTTAAATAAATGAATTTTCAATAAATATGTTGACAGCAAAAAGACAAAAACTTTGTAAAACACTGTTCTTTACGGGCACATTCAGTCACAAAATGTTCCTTTAAAGTATTAAAAACATCAGACGTGAGTCATGAGTCTCATGGAATAATATAATAATAGATGTCATTTTTGACAAAAGGACAACATGAATCCACAAACTGACGTCTCAACACTTTCTGTATCGTTCTCCTTTCCAACCACCAGACCTCCCTCGCTCTCCCTCCTCCTCCTCCTCCTCCCCCTCACCCCTCCTCCTCCTCCTCCTCCTCCTCCTCCTCCTCCCACCCTTCCTCTTTCTTTCCTCTCAGACTCACCCACAGCAGAGCCCTTGAAGCTCGTCGCTGAGCCGATGCGGGATACTGTGAAAGCATCGAATAACTGTATTTAAAGAGACTTTTTTAACGGTGGACTCAATTGTACTGATTTCCTACATTACCCAGAGTCCCTCTGCTAGCCCACAGACAGACGGAGTTTGTTCCACTGTGCTGTGGGTTCGGTCCGTAGGAGGAAGGAGAAGTATTTTTCCAGTTAACTGTGTCATACATACCACAACATGCCCTCCGACTGCTTTGCATTCTGGTCATTGCATTCTTGGTCTCTGCTGAACGGCCTTGACGTTCGGCTTCATGATTTAGTGGTTTCTCTATTTTAGATTCTATAGAATTTCACAATAAATCTCCATTAGGAATCAGTAACTCTGATAAATGTGCAGGAACACAACGCTGTCGGTTTTACCTCTGATACACTTCATATCATTACTCTTGCTTTCTTTCTCATGTTGTATTTTCTCTTTCCATTTCAGTTGAATTCATTTGCTAAATTTATCGCACTTTTATTTTGCACTGGTGTCAATATTGCTTCTTATACACTGAATATTTATTACTATATTGTTTATATGTGTTTACATTTTGACTGTGCTGTGTTGTGTTTAACCCAAACAGGAAGAGGATAGCGCTTTTGTTTTTCCCGGTAGCTATCGGTAGCTATCCCCAGTTGCCGACGTTTTTTCCGTCACTATCCCCGGAAGAGTAGCCGGTGGAAAATCCCAGTGTGTTCGGTATTTGTTGGTCTCTGAGGAAAATGGATGTTCTTTGTGCAACATATCCTCATGCAACGGTTCAGATGTTGTCTTGCGAAAAGTTATTGCTCATTTGTTCGTGTTTTTCTACGGAAGTCCAGCGACACGTGTCGGTTTCAGCTCGTTGCATGCATGCGGTCTTTTCAAGATGAAATTACGTCTTCACGGGAAATAACTTGGTCAGGTTTCGGCAACAAAACTACTTCGTTATGTTTTTGAAAAGATCGTGGTTTGGGTTAAAATAGCTAAGCGGCGTTACTTAAGTACGCAAGTCACGTGACAAAAAAATCAACGTAGTCCCGTACCGCTTGCCCAGCTTGACTTTTTTGCAGTTTTTACACTTCCTGGTTAATGATTATGTGGATTACATACGATTTGCTTTCATGGAATATCCACGAATTACAGTGCATTTGTTTTTCTAGCAATGGGAATACCATTTGGAAACACGAGAGGGGGGAAAGTTTCCACTTTAGATGTGTTACAAGCTGCTGTTTCCAAGATGCAGAGTGAACTATTACGCTCATTACTGTTTTAATATGTTCATATGATGCCAAAGACTAAAGACTGTGTTTCTGGAAGCCAAACATTCGCGTCATTTTGGACTTTCTTGTTGTTTATCTGCCGACAAACGCTGAATGTTAAAAGACGTCGGCTGCACGGTGCGCTGTGTCAAAGTGTGCTGCACAGAATCGCTGATGTCAAGTTGTCCGAAATGGCAAATATCAGCCGAGCTGCATGTCAGCGACGGCCCGTTCCTTCTGACGAAGACAAAGACGAGCTTTTGACCGATCAGTCAGACGACATGACACCTGATCTCCAGTCAGTGTTGTCTGAAACCTCACATCAAGCTGAATATGAAACACAAAGAGCCCGTCTGCTCTGGTTCAGGCTTCTCTTTTAATACCACAAATGTCTGTTTACTCCTCCGCTGTCAGGACTTGTTCTGAAAATCCACAAACAACACGGCAGGAATCATGCAAAGCGGACGTTTGATGATGAGGTTGCCAAGCAACAGTATAAGGTAGCAGCTTTTTCAGAGTGACTCAATACAAAGTGTGAGAGTTTGTGTGTGTGTGTGTGTGTGAGAGAGAGAAAGCTATTAAATGAATTCAGCTGCACCACGGAGAGCTGGTGGGGCACGACACATCTCACCGCCGAATACACTCTGAATGTGAATCACCGCCTTTATGAATTTCCGTCGGCTAATGTCACACAGCGAACGGTGTAGATGAATCAACAAAGAGGGCCACGTGCCGCACGCATGACTTAACGCGGCATTACCGCCAATTATGTAGCGACACGAAACAGCCGCGCTGAAGGGCGATTTCTTCTATTTTGCCACCAGAAGCCGTTCCGCAAACACAACGCCGTCCTAACGGCGCCGGCGTCTCGTCGGTAGAGTTTTCACGTTGCCGCTGACGGGTTTTCTTTTTCCATTTCACTTTGTTTGATGAACCGGAGCCTGTCACATCCACCGCCATCCTTTCATTTTCTTTTAGCAATTTTGCTCCGAGAGCGCTCCTAAAAAGATGAGCGTGTTGTTGTGTGAGGGAGATGTTAGAAATACTCAAACCTGTTATTTTATGTCAGGGGAACGAAGAAAAATACATGCATACAAAATGATCATCATTTAGCTTTTTTCATTTGAAATCGAGGATTGTTTTACGTCCATCAAACCTCAAAGCAGGATGGATTTACTTAAACCACTGATGCTTGGAGATCAAACCTCAATGCACTTTGATGCCAAATGAAGTGTCTTTATCAAAAGCCGGCATCAGATTTCTAGTAAGATTCATCTGTTTTATTCAGGCTGAGAAGTTCGGCTTCTTTGATATAAATCAATTAGTTACTCATTTTAATCAAATATTTTTGGCAGTTTTAGACGATTTAATTTCGGCAAAAGTCCGCTTTTGCGACGAAATCCAACATTTGAGAACTTTGTATTCTTTGTTAAATGGAAAGACGTTTTTACATTTCTGAGAATAAAGATAAGAAAGAAAAAGATTCAGGTTTTGTATCAGCTTAATTAAATAACAAATAGTTGCATAAAACAATAACAACCTCAAACCAAAAAGTGATTCTGGACCTGAAAATAGTTTAAGAAATAATCGAAAAGACTTGAAAGCTCTGGAAAGAAAAGCTTTTTCGGGATTATTTGGTTGAAAAAGAGTTGAGTAAAAAAAGATGTTACCGCGAGTACACTGGTGTGGTGGAATAATCTGTAACCTCCTCATTCCTGTAACTGCTTTTCTTTTATGGTTCCGTTTGTTCTCGGTCTTGTTTTGTTGTTCTGTTTATTTAACAGGGTGTCGCTGTAAAAGCACATCTGCTCAGCCAACCAACCCCGTTTAAACACCAGCGTAAATAAACGTGACTAACCCCAAGTACGCTCGTAAGTGTCTGTTGAGTGAAGGATTATAACTTCATGGCAGGATTTCTGAGCTCGCGTCGATACTCTTTGAATGAAAAGACATTTGTAATTTCAAGGGGAGGAGATAAATTGCAGCTTTTGTTTACACGCCTCAAATCTCAAACCTGTTTCTGCTCTCGTGGCTGTTTGCTTTGTCTCATGTCATGTGTAATTGCTCCGTCTGGTTTTTGTGGAATACATTAGTGTCTATCAAGGCTGCCTGTTTATTCTGGTGCCGCGGAATAAGTTAAGAAAAGTACCAGTTATTTGTTTATTCACGTCTCAAAACCATACTGGTTTTATGAGTAAGGGTTTTGTTACTTTACCGCCCTGTGAGATGAACTCAAGCAACCGTTCATTGACACCATGTGTCATGTTCCATGTGTTCATTTCAATTGATTTTAAAATGTTTATTTGTCATATTGATATTGTCATACAATCAAACTTTCAATGTTTACATAAGTGGGCAATTTTACTTCTACTGCCACAATATCATCGATTACATTTGAACCAACTACTGCAGCCATTTATCCATCACTTTTAACTGCAGAATTACTTCCTGGTTGAGAATCACTGTTTTAGCCTCCAGCACCACTTATTACCTGAACAACCATTTATTACAACAGCCTCTAAAAGCAGTTTTGTGTCTTATACATGTTTTCTCAAAGTTACCACGAGGAACTTTCACGTTGTGTTGACTTTGGCGGCCGCTGTGGACAAAAGCGGTCGTGTTTCCAAGAACCAGAGTCCGTTTAGAAACCCTCTCGTTGAGCTGCAGCAGGGTCCGTTAGTCTGACCCGCTCAGTCCTGGTTCCGGCACCACACACTAACTTTAAGTCCGATGCAATGCTACACACTGCAATGATGATACTCACACTCCATCAGTTAATGATTCAGTTGTAACGTCTAAATGATAAGCGAGTTAAACTGGTGTTGGTGTTTGACTGCAGCAGCAGAGGAGTGAGGTTCCTCTTCATCTGAGACTTTGTGCATCACAGTTTGTTCTGTTCACCACAGACGGGTCTGACTTCCCATAATCTCACCATGTTGAGGAGGGCATCTGTTAACCCTTCATCCTCCTCGTCACAACTGCGGCTTCACAAATGCAGAAACGGGTTTCTACAGTTAGCCGCGGGGGTTATTTGCTTGAAATGGTTCAAAGTAATTCCTGTTAATAAGCCAATAAAATGTCCTAAACTGTTACTAGCTCATCAGAAATGTTGTCTTAAACAATCAGAGGGACTTTTGCTTTAGTGATCCTGTAAAACACATTGTGCTGTCACCATCGATGTCCTCGTAACAATTCATACCAAACAGATAAAAAATCAATAGAAATTTATTTTCTCACTTATCAAAAATATCTGCAACACGTTTGCATAGATGGACACAAAATAGCTTCGATGATTGTTTCTCATGTGATTGTAACGATGAGAAGTGAGCGACACGACAAAGTTCTTCAGAGGACGACGTCTTCCTCCATCGACACAAAATGTGTAAATCTCACTGAATGCACATCCTGTTCTTTTCGGGGTTTGTTTCAGCGGAAAAAATGAGTTATTGTTGACATTATTATACAACTGATCAATTATATTCTGAATCCAAAGAGATTACTCCTCACAAACAATAAATATTTCAAATATATTACTTCTTGGTTTGTTAAATACTTTCAAATATATTTTTCCAGAACCAATAATGTCACACAAAAAGGGAAAAACTCTTTATGGTCAATAATTAAATGCTATAATGCTCCTCTATCACAAATGAAATGGAAATGAAGAGTAAGAAACACAAATGTCCTCGGCTGTCCTCGTGATAACTCCTTCACGGGTCGACTCCGATGTCTTTCTGTTCTGCATCACATTATCCCAGAAATGAATCCTTCAGCATCTCGTAAAGGAAACCGTCTCCTCAGTTTGTGCTTTTTCCAACGTCAACCGCTCCAGAAAAATATCCCTTCTTCTTGCACGTAAAGAAGAACTCCGCATTGCCCGGAAGAAACCTCTCCACCAGGAGGATCCAACGGGACCCCCGCGGCTCTTCGTCTGGTTCAGTTGGCGTACTGTCTGTAAAAGGCCACCTTGACGCGCTCGATCTGGTGACACAGCTTGATGGCGGGGCCGAGCTTCAGGTCCATGCACTCCTGTACGGTGGGCAGCGTGAGCAGCAGCAGGGCCTGGCCGTCGATGTCCTGCACAGGAAGAGACGCACACAAACGTTTAAACACAGAACGGTTCCGCTCCGGCACTTAAACTGGCCGACGGGCGTGTGTTCCACTCTTTACCACCGATGGTTTTTGTAGTTCGTGCTGCAAAAAGATGCTATTTATACAGTGAATAGAAAACTAGATCCTCTTGACCTTTAGTCCAGCCGAGGAAATCATAAAAAAAAAATAATCAACCAAGTTAAATTTATCTTTAAACAAACCTAAAATAATGAACCGTGTTGTCAGGCTCATTGGACGTCATGAGCCGAATAAATATCTAATCAAACACTCCTCCTGATATCTGGTGCTGTAATAAAATACAAATATTGGTTGTGTGTGTGTGTGTGTGTGTGTGTGTGTGTGTGTGTACCTGCTCCTGGAAGATGTTGGCGAGGGACGCACAGTCAGTACAGTTGATAAACTGAACGACTTTGTCTACGCTCCACTCTAGAGGATTACTGTCCAAAACCAGCTGACCCTCCTCCTCCACCTGACACACACACACACACACACACACACACACACACACACACACACACACACACACACACACACACACACACACACACACACACACACACACACACACACACACACACACACACACACACACACACACACACACACACACACACACACACACGTCAGTTACAGAATCACAAACACATTTATTTGTTCATCGCTCAACTAATTCAGTCTAAATGTGGACGGGAGCCTCCGCCTGTCTTTACCTGCATGTCGTGTCCTTTGGGCGGCTGGTACTTGTTGTTCTGGTTGTGAGCCGACAGCGAGCGGGTCGACCTCCTGCGGCTCTCGGCGGCCTCCTGGCTGCCCGCCGCGTTGCCGGCACCGAAGGTCCTGCGCAGCGTCGCGGCCCGGCGAGGCCGGCTGCTGGTCACCTCCACCGAGGAGGCGTCGGTGTGGTCCTCGCGGGGCTCCGAGCTGGTGCCTTCGCTGCCCGACTGCAACGCCATCTCTTCGTCCTCCTCACTGTCCTGAGGGAGGAAGAAAGGCTCAGAGACCAGACCTCAAAACGCCGCTGCTCTAGAAATCACTTCAAACCAATCGTAAGGGTTTTAAAACTCTTTGTTTCATGTACTTCAGTTGTTCTGAGCTCCTAAAATATCATCAATCCTGCAGACATCATCACTTTCACGCTGACTTTTATTCACTTCAACCGATTTAAATGGATCTTCATTTTTAGATACACTTTACATGTAAACTAGATGATTCCAGTCAAAGTGTTTCTGTTGTTCATCTTTTAATCAGGAGACACACGTATTTAGACGCTTGTCAGTATTCTAATGACACTACTGTTCGGTTAAAAGGGATGTTTTTGTGAAAAAACAACAAAATAAAGCAGCCGTTTCTTTTTCTCTAAGTCTGTTAAAACGATGGTAGAACTTGAGCACTTTCCGGCTCCACTGATGTCGCAGGAGGAGACGTTTGAGCTGCGCACTAACAGCTGAGGTTGGTCTGAAGTTCCTCGGAAGTGACGTTCGAGAGGACTCGTGTTGTCCTCGTGTTGGACTCGTGTTGTCCTCGTGTTGTCCTCGTGTTGTCCTCTTGAGTTCCACGGTTCTCCTCGGTGCTCAGTGGAAACGTCTCTACCTGGAGTTTGGTTCCAAGCCCAGATTTACTAAAATCCACTCGAGTCTCTCACTGTTTTTAATAGCACAGAAACATTCAGGTTTTTGGTTCTTTAGTGCTCAAATAATAAACTTCATGAATTGATAACTCTTGTTGTTCAAAATCGATGAAAGCTGAACCTCAATACATTTGATATGGATTCATTAAAATCATTTCAGACTAGTTTTGAATTCAATAAAATTCCATAAAACCAAAACTCTTCAAGCTCTAGAACTAAAAATGCAAAAATGCCAAAACATGACTTTGTTGCTTGTTATTTGGGAGCTTTTACTCATTTTTATAACATGTTTGGGTTTTGGCCTGTTGGTCGAACAAAACAATTAGGCGACAATTAAATCCAATAAAATGCCCATCTCCGTTTCCAACAGCTCCAGATGGCGTCTATAAATGTTTGAGTCTTGTTTTGTCGAATCAACAATCCACAACCTGAAGTTATTATGTTTGAACGATACGAAGGAGAGAAAAGAGAACATTTGAGAAGCGGATACAAACTAATCTTTAGCAATTCTGCTTGTACTCAAATTATTAATCCATTGTCAAAAGAGCTGCCGGTGGATCCAACAATGAATTGATAAAATGCCCTACTCGGCTCAATCACGTCATTTAATCACGCTGGTGACCAACACCAGCTGCTAAGCGGTCTGACCAGTAAACACTCCACCTGTTAGTCGTAACAAACGTATAAAAACACCCACGAAACAATAACTCATCACACAGTTAGGAACATTTTTTTGTTTGTACGACATAAAACCAAAACCGAGGGCCTTTAATTGGTGTAAACTCAATTAAAAGCTCCTCTTCTTGCCGTCACATGTCGGGCCGTTTATATTTAAACCCTGGACTCTGACTGTCAGGGAGGAAGAGGCGTGTTCTCTAACCTGCGGTGAGCCGGCGGCCGTGTAGTCCACGGCGGACGAGCGTCTCTTCTTCTGCACAAAGATGGCTTTCCTCTTCTTCCTGCGGCGCGTCGGCTTGGCCAGGTCTCCCTCCGCCGCCTCCTCTCCCGCCATCGGCTTGGACAGCTTCCTCTTCTTCCCATAGTAATAAGCTGCGGACGCACACAGCAGATGTTTACAAAGAAACTCCCCCCAAACAAATCCATAGCTACCCATCAGAGGCAATCACACACTCGTGCAGCGTCACAACTTGGGGTCACCTCCGTCGCGGTGGCGCAGGAAGTGATGCGTCTAGCGACGGGGACTCACTGTATTTGGTTTTGGTCTGAACGGAGCAGTTCTCCGGGCACTTGTCGGTGACGAGGACGGGGCTGAAGAGCTTCGAGCAGCACTGCAGCTTCACGCACACCTTGCGGCAGAAGTCTGGGATCTGGTCTGCGAGGCGGACTATCCGGATGGTGGAGCGATAGGTTTTCCCTTTATATCTGAGGGGAGGAGGAGGAAGAGGAGGAAGAAGAGACAGTCAGTCGGTGATTCGACTTTTATTCATGAGAACAATGCGTAATGAAACTGTAATCCATCAAAGCGATGATTTGCCCGCGCGGTTATGATGTGGGAGTGAACTCGGCTCAATCAGCAGAGCGACGCGGGGTCGATTCCCCAATCTGCCGTCTTAATGCCGAAGGTTACGGAGGACGAGCTGACCTGTTGGCAGCGCTCGAGGATGTGACTTAAATCTGAGATTATATCTGCAGACTGTCTGCTCTTTGTTTGTTTTTAGGTTTCACGTGTAAAGTAAGAGATTGAATGAAGCAAAACAAGCTTCCTTTGATCCGTTAAATAATAAACTGAAGACATTTTATCATAGGTTAAAGGTCACCAAATATTTCAAATAGCTTTTTCTCTTGAGTACGTAGAGATTTAGACAGACTCCTGGGGGCAGCACGCCGCCTGGAGCTGTGGAATAATTTGGCTCTGTGCAGTGGAGGAAAAATGCAAACCTCACAGAAACCACTGCGGTGACCCAATCACACGGGGGTGGATCCGATCCATTATTATTGTTATTAATAATGGCCAGGTCGTCATCGTAAAGAAGAACATTATTCGTAGTTATTGGTAGTCGTACTATTTGCATCATACTCTCATGATATGAATCATTTATATCGCATTTGTTGAATGTGTTGTAGCTGTTATGTTATTGTAAACATGACCTCGATCACGCTTCTGTCCGTCCAGAGGGATCTCTCCTCTGTCGCTCCCCTTCAGGGTTTCTTTGGGGAGTTTTTCCTGTGCCGATGTCGTACGTTGTACAGATTGTAAAGCCCTCCGAGGCAGATTTATACAAAACATATTGAATTGAGTTATCCTATTTCACTGAACGTTCTCTCGGGTTTTCGTCCTCACTTGGCTTTGAGGGTCTCCTCCTGGCAGTCCCAGCTCTGATCCTCCAGCTCCTGCAGCTCCTTCAGGACTCGTCCCGGCTTGTAGGCGGCGTTGATCAGCATGCTCAGCAGCTGCAGGCAGCGAGCGCAGATATAAGAAAAACACAACGAGTCCTGGTTCAACAATTTAAAAAAACACACACAGACACGATGGGAGGACAAACGCAGATCAGTCGTCTTTACAAATCACGGACACGCACACACACACACACACACAGTCTCTGGAGAAATTAGGAGGCTGTTTCTGCTGAGCGGTGTGTACGTGTAAACACACTTGACTGACAGCTCCTCACGTCTAAATGAAGGCACTGCTGGGAAACTGCAGGTGGCTAACAAGACATCGCTGTCTCCCCCCCCCCCCCCCCCCCCCCCCCGTCTCAATCTCTGTCGCCCCCCCCCCCCCGCTTCTAACATCAGCCCACCTCTTTGAGGACCAGCGTGCATTTCCCGGGCCCGACGGCCTGCGGCAGCTCCGCGATGCGTCCCTTGTTGAGGTAGGGTCCTGAGAAGCAGCGGTGGTTGACAAAGATCTTGGAGCAGCAGTATCTGCCGTTGGCGGAGCCTGAGATAGAGGAACAAAGACAGGAGCGTTAACCAACATGGAACTCAATATGAGGCGCGTAAACTTGGCTTACGTCAAAAAAAATCCCTTTACCTACATATCATATACAACAAATAAAAGCCCAATCCAAACTTTTCGAAGTAATTAATCATCACTACTTTGAGTCATCTAAGTTAGAGCTGAATTAAACTCTTGATCGTAATCTTTGATTGAAGACGTTGAAGCGAAGTGAATTCTGTAGATTCGGTATGAACTTGTGTGTTCGTGTAAGACGCTGGTCTTTGTGCCGGCTTTGTTCTTTTGAAGCTATTTTGCTGCATACGAAGCTGCATGTTTGGTTGTTGGTCTCTTATGTGCTTGCATATCAGAAGTATGAGACTCTTAATGCAGAGTCCGAGAGCACGTCCTGTTCATGACCCCCCCCCGGAGGTAAATGAGGGTCGACAGGACAAATCTGCACTCCGCCCTTCCTGCAGCCCTCGACCGCCGCCGGCACCTGGAACCGCACCGCCAGGGGAGAATAGTAATGAGGTGAGGGGATGAATATTCATGAGCGAGTGGGTGGTTTTTAAAACGGGGAAACTTGGAAAAAGAGGGCAAGGGTCTCGTGGAAACAACAGAGCCCACCGCTCTCTTTGTGTTCAGACATGCATGTTGTTTACATGCACAACAGCATCTCTGTTTAGTCAACAAACACGTCGAGAAAGAGAAGGAATGCTCCTTTGCTTGGTCTCCTTCAGCATTTTCTACCTGGACCTTGTTTTCTAAACTTTGGCTTTTTGTTTTCTTTCATCTTCTGATTTTAGACACATTTATGTGTACTTTACGTTTACAGGTAAAAATGTGAACATGAACATTGATTTCTTACTTCCAAATAAATGGTTTAACCCGAAAGCTTATTTCAATCCTGCGGGATGTAGTCGTAAAACAGAAAACTGGACAAAACTACAAAAATAAGACAGATAAGAAAGTGTGTGTTCCTTCACACACGTTAACACACACACACACACACTAACACACACGTTAACACACACACGTTAACACACTAACACACACGTTAACACACACACACGTTAACACACTAACACACACGTTAACACACACACACACGTTACACACACGTTAACACACACTAACACACACGTTAACACACTAACACACGTTAAAACACACACACGTTAACACACGTTAACACACACACACGTTAACACACACACGCACACACGTTAACACACACACACGTTAACACACACACGTTAACACACGTTAAAACACACACGTTAACACACACACGTTAACACACGTTAAAACACACACGTTAACACACACACACGTTAACACACACACACACACACACGTTAACACACACACGTTAACACACACACGTTAACACACACACGTTAACACACACACGTTAACACATGTTAACACACACACACACGTTAACACACGTTAACACACACACGTTAACACACACACACGTTAACACACACACACGTTAACACACACACGTTAACACACACGTTAACACACACGTTAACACACGTTAACACACGTTAACACACGTTAACACACGTTAACACACACACGTTAACACACGTTAACACACGTTAACACACACATGTTAACACACACACGTTAACACACGTTAACACACGCTAACACAGGCTCTTTGTTGTGGTCTGTGGGTGTTTTTCTCTGGTTCCAGCTGATAAAAGGCCAAACAGTCATAACAGTTTGAGTGCAGCTTCAATGTTTCTGCCCTCGAATGCATTAAACGAGGATTTCCTTTTGCAGCACAATTCAATAAGGAAATCAATCTTCATTTGTGTTTATTTGTGTCGTATATTGTTTTGTGAGAGAAAGAAAAGAATCCTCCGCTGAAGTGGAAATGAGGCTCAATAGGACAAAGTTCAAATTGTAGCCACAAGCTGCATGTTGTTGCAGCTGCTCTGTGTTCAGGAGTAAAGGTTACTTTCTCTGGCGTCAGACAAATGTCAGAATGCGTTGTTGTTAATTGAGTCATTTGTCTTATTTCTGCACTTTGTTACTGTGTAAAGCACGTTGTGAATCCCAGTTTACAAACTACCCGCCGTTTACCAAACAAACTGACCTGACTTGACTTTAACAACATGATTTTGTCACCAGCGTGGCTTCTCCTCCACTGAGAGAACGTACTACGACGTCACGATCGCTTCCATTGACTACTTGTAGACGACACAGTTTAACTTTGGCTGGTGTGTCCAAAAGGCACACTGAAGCCTGTTTCCTTTCCTTCAACCTTCCTTTCCTTCCCTCTCTATCCCTCCTCTGTCTTTTCATTTCCCTCTTCTTTCCTTCTGTCTCCCTTCCTTCCCTTTCCCTCTCCCTTTTCTTTCCTCCCCTCTCCTTTCCTTTACATGCGAGTCTCAACGCTGAAAGGTTTGGGCAAAAAAAGTCACAATGTAATTCTTATAATTATAATGTTTCTCGAACACTTCCAACACTTGACACGTTCTCCCTTCATTCCCTTTCTTATCCTTTACTTCCTTCCTTCTATTCCCTTTCCTCTTGCTTCCTTCCCTCCCCTTTCTTTCTCTCCCTCTCCTTTCCTTCTGTCTCCTCTCCTCTACATGTCAGTCTCAGCACTGAAAAGTCAGAATGGAAGTCTTACTGAAAGTTTGGATTGAATGCCGTCAGGTTCGTTTAAAAACGTTTAACAGCCGAGGGTCAAAATACAGAGAGGGAGAAAATACTCGTCTCTTTTTAGGAACACTAATAAACTTCACTTAATTATCATCGTCTTCTGTGCACAAAGAAAGAAAATTGGTTTCAGGAAACACTGAATAACTGAAGAGGATGTTTCTACCTTTCATGCCTCTTGCATTGATCCTGTTGACACTTAAAACAAGACTTCATGTATTCATCAACCAAATCTGAATAATATCCAGATTCATGCCAGCTGCGTGTATGAAAACATGAATATCCAGTGTTTTATTTATGGCATGTGAGCAAATAGCAATTGAATGATGAAATTGATGAGGATTCTCCGTCTTCAACGGCAAAACACATTTAAAATCTGTCGTTGATGCAGCTTGTGAGAGAACAAAAAGAAATGATTCTTTCTTGATACAAACTCGGCTCACTTTTGTCAAATTATACATTTTCTATCGCACCTGAATGAAGACCGAAAGCCGTGATTTCAACAGATAAATGAAGCGAACAATGTTTACAGTCTCACGAAGAAACCAACTGAATACTGAGGCTGAAGAAGTGGAGCTTTACGAGCGGGGCTTTCCCCCTCAACTCTCATCACAGCAGCTCATTAACATTAATTACCGGAGATAAATCACGTGTAAACGCGGCGGCTGATTACCTGGATCCATGGCGACGGGCAGGCAGAGGTTGACGGGAGTCGCCTCCACCGGCTGGAGCGGAGCCGACCTGCGGGGAGAAGCCAATCAATACAGTCGAACCGATCAATAAGAAACCATCCGCCTGATCCAATCAGACGGGAAACAACAGAGCAATCACACGATCAGTCTCAGCAACAGCCAAGACAGTTTGTCAGGTTTGGAAGCAGGTGGGTTGGAAAGCAGGGGGGGGGGGGGGGGGGGGGGGGGGGGGGGGGAGTATTGATGAAAGGATTCCCCTGAAGGTGAGAAATGGAATTAGTGGTGAGATGAGAGAGCTGACAAAGTGCTGCTGAAGACCTCATATTTCTCCCGCTCGCTCTCCTCGTACTCCCCGGACTGACGGTGTAACATGTCATTTGACGGTGTAACATGTCATTTGACGGTGTAACATGTCATTTGACGGTGTAACATGTCATTTGACGGTGTAACATGTCATTTGTCAACAAAATCAATCAGCGCTCCGGGAAAGTGATTTCTGCTCTAAAAAGAAGAAAAAATAGATCCGCTGGTTCAATTAATGTCTTTGGAGCGACAGAGAGGGAGAGACGCCTCGAGGTAGAAAAAGATGGAAAAACAAAAGGCTGTGAAGGAAATCATTTTTCCGCCACACTGAAGGGAAGCAGACGACGGCCGCGGTTTGATGGATGCATGTGGATGTTTAAATTTTCCATCAAACTGTCGTTTAACACGGGAAAACACATCGAGGAGCAGTTTGAATCAATGTCGAATGTAAACAACACGGTAAAGCTTCATAATAAGGTCCTTATAATCAGTAAATCAGTAGGAAGGCCCTTTTAAGATGCTTATTATGTGTTAATAAGACTAGTAGATTTGTTAATTATAGGAAGCATAGTTGTTAGAATGAGACATTTATAACCATTTATCGTGGGTATATGGACATGATCTCAATAGTTTTTACGTAATCGACTCATCGTACGATACATGGACTTGACCTCGATGTGACCAGTTGTGTTTACGTGTTTGTTTACATAAGAACGTCACCACCATTCAGGCCGCCATGACGACAGAACAGACAGCGGACGCTTTCCCTTCCATCATAATTCTGGGACATTGCGCAGACACTTCAGTCAGCAGAGCTCAAGACAATTCATTGCCCAATAAGAGAAGTTGTAGTTAACCCCGACATGATAAGTTCTGATGGATAAATGTCTTTTCTTACTGTTTCTCTGGCTGGACCACCGCTATCTGCTTCTGCTTCTGGCCTGTAGAAAAGGAGAGTCTGCATTCAGCTGCCACTCCCAAAGTGAAATATGTGTGCATTTTGTGAGTGCGTGTGTGTGCGTGAACATACAGACAGGTTTGAGTGGAGGGGTCAAAGGGTAAGCGTTGGCCTCACACCAGCCGACAGGGAAGATGTCCATGGACTCCACGTCCACGATGCACTCTGACAGCGGCTTCACCACACCTGTAGCCCGGCAGACAGCCAAGAGGGAGAGAGGGGGGAGGGGTGAGGGAGCTGTCACACGCAAACACACACACTGTCTTATTGAGGCACAGCAGGAGTCCTCTGACACTTAATCCTCCCCACACACACACACACACACACACGTCTGTACCTTCCAGTCTGAGCCACAGCAGGCGTCCTCTGACCTGTGTGATCTGAGCCACACACACCTCCGCTGGCCGGTGAGGGTTCACCGCCTCCAACCACATGTCCTTGGCAAAGTCCCTGTTCTGCCATGTCTGAACACACACACACACACACACACACACACACACACACACACACACACACACACACAGAAGGAGGAGACCGGGCTACAGTTTATTTTACATTTAGGAAAATTATCTAATCTTAGATAACCTAAACCTGGACTCAGACTTCAGGATATGCTCTTGTAAATGATGTTGTATACTATTGTACAGTATGTGTGTGTGTGTGTGTGTGTGTGTGTGCGCAGGACCTTTTAATTCTGCAACATATTAGTCAAACAATCTCCAAACATTTTTGAAAATTCTTAATATAAACGACAACGCTAATTATCAGGCCGAGCCAAATTAAATCAGGACTTCCTGTTTAAAAATGGCGTCCGATGGGTCCGGACTTACGTCGGGGAAGCAGGCGTCGGGGGCCGCCTCCGTGCCTCCCTGCTTCAGGTAGTCGGCCCAGTCGAAGTCCTGGCCCTCGAAGCCCCGGGGCCGCTCCAGACCCACGCCGTTCTTCAGACTCCACTGGACGGGCAGGATGCCGGGCGAGTTGGTGTGACACACCACGAACCGCGGCTTAGCGTCAACGCAGAGATCGTCCAGCGTCACCTGGACGTAGATCTCATTGTAGACCTGAAGAGGGACAAGTGAGCGGAGGAACTTTAAACATCTTTCAATTTCATAAGAAATGCAAAAATACGTTTGTTTTCTTTCGTCTACATCTTCTTCTTTGTTGTTGTTGTTAAAGGGCACTTGCTTGGGTTTGTAGAATACAAATGCAGGAAAGATGCTATTGAGGTGCATCTTGGGAAATGTAGGATCCAGAATTTTAAGATATCTCAGCTTCTGCTGCATTCATTTTGACCTGAAATAGTTTGAGGGCCCTTTTAAGTCTGGTATGGAAGTAAACACGGGTCATAGAACTGATAAATAATAGTTTTAAACATTATTAAATACTTGATATTCAAATGTGAATATAAATGAATGATATTTATAGCATTAATACACTTCAGGAAAACATGTTTTGAACTTTTCAACTTGAAGGAAACTTCAAGTTGTAAAGTTTCCAAAATAGTTTTTTAAAGAATTTTTCGGAAATCTGGCACATTTACACGTCCATATAGTGATATAGTACATATTATCACCTAAAAATCCCTACATTATCTATTAGTATGTCAAAAATCTGAATGTCAATCTTTCAAAACGTCATTAGTACGCTGGAAATATTTTTTACAGTTGCTATCTTTGTATCTTTAAAACTATTTAACACAAAATATTGACGATGAGCAGCTTTATTCCAGAAAAAAAGAGGATGTCATACAGCGAGTCTACTTGAAATGCAACACGCATAACTCGCATACAAAAATAATGATATTCCTTTGTGAAAAAACAGAAGTCAGCATGAGAGGGACACATATTAGATAAAATCCTCAAGGTAAAACCTGAAAAACAAGGCTACCGTGTTTCCAGAAACACGTTGAGAATTCAATGCCACGTTAATAAAAGGCAGCCAATGAATGCGAGAGGGAGGAGCCCGCCTGATGTATAGAGAGGTTTCTTTTTGTTTTCGGCGTGACTCACCTTGGTGACAGAAACGGGGCAGATCTGTAGCCGCTCCCACGGAGAAACCATCTCCAGCTTCATCCCCGTCTTGAAGGAGTGCTCGGGCAGGTCCACGTGGTCCTGACACAGTAAAGTCAAGACCTTTTAGACAAATGTGCTCCACACACATGCAAGACAATGTAGGTCATGCAAACCCCGCTGGGTGGGTGTGTGATGAATGAGGCAAAGATATTGTGCAGGATCATGAGGCCAAAATAATGACTGCTTTTTAACTGATGATTCACATTTCAGCCATGTGGTCACTCCTCATGTCAACCACCCGGTTCTTCTTCTTATTCTATTCAATGCAAACACATCGCGTCCTGTATGAAGGAGGGAACTAGAGGAGAGCATTACCGGTACTTAAAATGAAAACAAACAGCCTTTGAAGTCAGTGACAGCGTGATGGAACACCGTGTGATCTTCATCGTGTCGTTTCATCTGAGAGGTTTCAGGTTGTGCTGTACATTCTTGCTGTTTCACTCTATTTGTAAATGTGAATGAGTTTAACCGTGTTTTGGTCACAAATGTTTCTCATATTTTAAACGTCCGAATAATTTCTCCTGACGTTCACGATGTCATTTGGTGGCAATAATAGGAAAAAGACAATATACTTGTTTTAACTCTCTAAGTTCGCTGAACATGCATAAACGGGAAATGTATCTTCATGCAAGTAAACGATTTAAACAAACTTCCCAATAACAAATGAATAAAAATGTCCATTTAACTTGGAGGGAAAAACAATGATAAAAATATCTATTTAAACCTAATTGGTGCCAAATAACACATTTTGTAAACTTGCCAGTAAATAATTAGGAAATAACAGACGTGGGAAATATTGCGTTACCGTTTATTATCCCAGTTTCATATCATAAATCAGCAGCAGTCAAACAAAGCTCATCTCAACCAGGTAGTCCTGCAGTCTGGCTCTGAACACACGAACACACACACGAAGAGCAGGTGTGTGTGACTCACCTTGAACACCTCCAGCGGCAGCGGGTTCTTCTGTCCGTCGAGTCGAGCGTCCTCCAGAGCCTCCTGCCAGTCGGGGGCGCTCTTCAGAGACCTGAACCCTGAGGAGCCGAGAGACGATGTGAAACGTTAAAACTAAAATACATAAAGTCAGCGACCCTTTTAATTTACAGCAGCTTCTGTCATCAATTGTTACGGCTCAAAACAAATTTAATAAGGATTTTACTGATAACAGTTGATGTTAACTCCTGATTTTCCCTTTAAATATCTTTAAACTTACAAGGAAACCTCGTTTGACAGAATGAAATACATTATCTGTGACAAAACAAGCCATTTGAAGACACCACCTTGATTTTTGGGAAATCGTGGTGGGGAAATGAATCACGAAAACAAAAAGCAGATTAGTTGACAGTGGAAAGAGCCCTGACTTAAACTTACCAAACAATGACAAATGGCTCATTACATTTCTTATTAACACTGAAAACAAAGTGGAAAATGACAGATTATCACCTGTGGGCGGTTCTAAAGCGAGCCGGTTCTCCATAGCCCAGCCGAGGGGGCGGAGCCTGACGTCCAGGTAGAACAGCCAGGTGTCCTGAGCCTGGTGGTCGTCAGAGAGGCCGGCGTAGCGCAGACGGAGCCTCCCTCCCACGTTCTGGACGACTCGGACCGGCCAGTAGAGGAACGGGCCCGAGACGTCCCGCAGCTCCAGAACCGAGCCCTCGACGATCAGGTCCACGGTGTTTTTACCTCTCAGAGGCTGAGACACAAGCACAGAGACAGGTTTTAGATCCTCTCAGTGGTTTAGTGGTTGAGTCAAACTGTTACACTTGTGAAATAAGTAACACAAGAGGAAGTTGATGTATTTAAGCTTTAGCTTTCTTTTGCCGTCGCTGATCTTTTCTTTAAAGTGTGTGGTATAAAAACAAAACAATCATTTGACATTCTGAGTAATACGCTCATGGGCTTTGTTGCCGAGGGTCAGATGAGAAGATTGATGTCACTCTCATATCTGTCATAAATCAGGCTGCAGCCGGCGGCGGCGGCCTTCTGGCTCCAGATACACGTTTACTGTCCAGACATGAGAGCGGCATCGATCTTCTCATCTCACTCTGAGGGGTCAACTCGTGTCATTACCCATCATGCAACAAACGACCCAAAACAAAGCAGGGTTCCTACTCTTCTTCTAGAGATCATATCCAGGACGTTTGCTTTTAAATTTGCATCAAAACCGGTCAGTGTTTCACATTTCAAGGAACTAAAAAAGTGATGTTCTCAATGGGAACCCACTCACCCCCTCCAGCAGGTTGGCCGGTGCCGTCCGGGCGCCGGTCAGGTCCTGAACCAGGAACTCCGTCCAGTCGCTGTATTTCTCCTTTATGGCTGCGAAGAGACAAAAAAGAAACACACAAACAGAGTGAGTGGAAAGAGAGCAAACTGTGGTGTGATGGTGAATAATTGATGGTGAGCGACTACATTGAACTGTTAAGTGTAGTCACCAGAGAACAGCATGCATGAGTCAGTGCATGCATGCTCCTGCAAACACACAGCATTTCTACTTTTTTAAAAAGGGAAATATCGATTTTGTTGATTAAAACTGCACATGTGAAGTATTTTAACAATAAGTGTCACATTTTATGCAAAAGAAGTGAGAACCCCCCCACAGGTATTCATTTATCTTCCCTAGAGAAGCTTTGACGGCTTTATTCACGCTGCAAAACATTAACGCTCTGATTTATGGCTGAGATCAGATATTCTTTTTAAGACTTGCATCTGGCAGGTTTCTGCAGATGTAAACGCATCACAATGAAAAACACTGATTAATGTCGTGTTGAGCGGTGACATTTACATGTTAATGTGACGATTGACAGATGCAACTTTGAGAATACCATAAAAAAAGGAGGCAAAACAAAGTGGAAACTTTTGATTGGTGGCTATTCTCTGTGCAGAGATGTGAGATCAGACAGGTTTAAGGTGTCGAATGTTAGCGGGTGACTTGTAACTTCCTCTGAGAGCGAAAAAATGGTGCATGAATTCAGAATGAACAGAGGCCGAGGAGGTCACACTAACACTGATCGGATATGCGTCAGGTTTAAGTCCACGTGTGAAAGAAGCCAGAATCAGAAATATAAACGTCAGATTCAGACACAAAGAAACAGATCTGGGGCACAAACAGGAAAGAAAGCACTCAAATATTTAATATTGCTAAAATAATATGAATTTTGAGGGAAATACTAAGTTTACCAAATAGACGATAGATGACTAATTTAAAATGTATTTAACGTGTATTCATGTCGGGGCTTTCCCCTAAAAATCCCCAACGTGGTATTACGCTTTCTGGCTGGTTCGTCAGTTTGTAGCTCGGTGAAGACATGAAGGGAAATGACGTCACTTCACTGAAACATCCTCCAGAAATGATCACACAGTTGAATCAACTTGTAAACTGGCTTGTAAACAACCTAATAAACTGGCCTTAACAGGTGCAACCGGAAAGTGAGAATAGCTTGCTTTATTACAGCAATGCACACATGGTGGCAGACAAACACTGTCAGCAAAGAGAGAAGTTGTTTGCTCTGAGAAGAGGTCTTCTCTTTGTCTAATGTTGGTACGTATTCTGTGGTTTGAATCAATCCGCGTTTAAAAAAAACAGAAAAACAGAAAGCGACAAACTTAAAGTCAGACGCACAAAAGAAAGAAACATTCAGTCTCAAGCGTTAAATTGGGGGCTCGTCAGCTGTTTTGCCCGACTCGCTTTGCCAAGGAGCGTCTCGGTGTTTACGGGGCCTGTGTGTCCGCAGACCTTGATGAAAGAACATAGATGCAATAAAAGACAGACATCTCTGCGGACGATATCTCCAAAACTCAGACAATCACGACTGAAAAACACCACAGGTAAGAGGAAACAGTTTTAGAGCTTTTGGGGTGAACTGTCCCTTTAAGGAGAGTGTAATTCCAGCAAACTATGAATATAAAATGCAAACACACACCAGGTGGACCAGAGCTCTGTCTCCAGAGTCGTGCTAGGAAAGTCAACTTCCAGCACGTTTTTATGGGGTTTTTATTTGTGTCTGATTCCCGTTTCCCAGAGTGCAACAGTGTTACATAATTCCTGCGTTCGCGATGTCAGCCTCCCGTTTATCCCCTCCCCCAAAATACAGAGCTGACATTCCAAGGAAGATGGTGAGCGGCCTTTACAGCGCTGCATGTACACACACACACACACACACACACACACACACAACTAAATAAAAAACCTCCACAAAGTGAGACACTTCAGTGAAACGTTGCCAATGAGTCACGGCTCCAGAATGACTACATCGCGCCGTGTGAGCCGACGTTCCCTGCAGCAGCGATTAGCATCACGATGAAGCGAAACGGAGTCGATACACTGAAACACGCGGATGATCACAACAGCTAAGACCGCCTTTAGATTAGATCGATTTATTTCAAACATGTAACAAATAATAAGAAAACAATAAAATAAACAGTAAACAAATAGAGCAAATTATAATTTCATTTTTAAAGTTCCTACGACTTTAATCATCAACTTAATGTTTATTAAATATGCACATAAATAATCATCCTAATACACAAAACAAAAATTTTCAATAACAGAAGAATCCACTTTAACGACTCTTTCAGCGATCACACCGCAACGGTTACAGTAAGTTGTTTTTAATCAAACGAAGTCCTCGTCACATCGTCTTCAGAGGAGCATTTCCCAAACAAGAAAACATTCCCCAGCAATTAACTACCGCTCGATAATTATCTCGTGATTATAAATGTCACGGCTGTCACGTCACAAAATAAAAGGATGACAAAAATGTCAGCGGTGTCAGCGGTGGTGACATTCCTCATCGGGTCACAGGACGAGTTGTTACACCTGTTACCTGACATCATTATTAGATGAGACTTTTACTTCCTCTTCAGTGGATGCAACACGCCTCATAATTATCCCATTTGTACCATCAATCACAGTGACCTGACACCTCAAAGCAACATTTAATATGCAAATAATTGTCTTTTTAAACTTTGTTTTGACAATTTATAGTGTTTACAGCTGCAATTATTTAAATGTTCTTCTTTCGGACAAATCTTCAAACTAGTCCTGTATGAATAGAAACACGCAGCTTCTTGTTCGCGTCTAATCTTCATTTTTTATATATCTGTTTTAGTTTTTAAGATGCGTAACTGTCCTTTATGTTTTCTCGGTCCTGCTAATGTTTACTAGAAGACGAGTGTTTCAGAAAGAAATGTTTCCCCAGAAGATCGAGCCTTTTCAGTCGTTTTAAAGAAGCGATTGAAACTTTCTTATGATAGTTATTATAATACATCAGAGATTTGAGGAAATAAAACCCACAGTTGGCTCCACAGAGGCTGCTCCAGATTTTAAAATACTTAATTGACTAATGAGATCAAATCAATGAATCATCTCGTGGCGCCGGACTCCAGAGCTCATCCCTTTTATCAAAACTGAGGATTTTTTTTTGGGGGTAAATAAATCTGTTTTCCCGTGAAGTTAACGTGAATGTTGAGCGTCTCTGTGGCCTCGTCGCTCTCCGTACGCCTGTTTAATAATAGTAGTTTTTCCTGTGAGACTATTTTCTTTCCTTGCTGCTGGACTTTGTAAGAGCACACAGTACACACACACACACACAGCTGTGTTGATCTCGGGTGTGCAGAAATAGATAAACTATTTTTACAGATCCTGCCCAGATTACTCATGAAGCCATTTAGAGAGCTCAGCTCAACGGTAGAAGCAGAAGCTAAAACATGCAAACTTCCACCTCCCTCACTCTCTTTCTCCCCCTCCCCCTTTTTCCCTCCCCCTGCTTGCAGTTTCATTATTCAGTTTTTTTTTATATAAATAATGATCTATTTTTCTTTATTTCCATCCCAAAGGCAGCAGAGCTGAGAGCCTGACTTTCACATAACAATAAGTGCATAATTAACCTTGAGGGAAGAGCTCCTGGAAACATCCCCGCCCCCCCCCCCCCCCCGCTCCTCTCCACTCTCGCTGGGCTAACCTCCCCCGACGTTTCTCCCCCTCCTCCCAGGCTGCACCAAAGCTGGCTGAAGTCCTCATGCAAATGTCTGGCATTAAATAAACAAAAACACAGCCATGAAACCTGATATTTGCATATTGTGCTCCCGCTCCCTTTCTCTGCTCAGGGGTTATTTAAAAGCTTTACTTTAGACAATCAATGCTTTTAATTAAGGAAGAAAAATCGTCTTTTTGTTGCAACAGATTCTAATCGGAGTTAATGAGAGCAAATTACGCCCGATTCCCTCTCCGTCTTCTCCAGTCATTATGCGCCGGCGTGGAGATGAACGCACAAAGAGTAGAAAGCCGAGTCAATTCAAACAATTACCGCCTTCCATTTTAACAGACGGCCTTTTTTTTCCAAATAGGCCACGAGCTTAATCTCTGCAGCCTGTTCATGAAATGTCACGCAGCGTGCAATGTGTGTGTTTATCGAGAGTGTGTGTGTGTGTGTGTGTGTGTGTGTGTGTGTGTGTGTGTGTGTGTGTGTGTGTGTGTGTGTGTGTGTGTGTGTGTGTGTGTGTGTGTGTGTGTGGCCGAATAACGCCGGACGGTTTCAGACGTCGTGTTGCTAATGTATTTTACAGCCCTCTTCACGAGAGGGCAGGGGATGTTAGAGCAATTTGTGTAAATATGAATTACTCAAGTGATGTGTGTGTGTGCGGTGAGTGCTAAAGAGGCCCACAGGAACAGAGCCCATACTGCAAAGGTGTGTGTGTGTGTGTGTGTGTGTGTGTGTGTGTGTGTGTGTGAAGGCATTATCATTATGTCTCTTATTACCACTTTTGTCCACAGGGACCGCCTAATTGAAAGTTCCTCCGAGTCATTTTGAGTAAAAGTAGTAATACTACAGTGTAAAAATACTCATGTAAACAATCTTACTGAAGTAAAATTACAAATGTATTAGCATCAAATACTTACATCTTACTCATGTGCACAAACCGTAGAGAAACTGGATTGGCAGGATATCGGTTGACTGAATGACTCTCTCCACACCTGTGCCAAATATTTTATATTTATACGAGTGAGTGTTGTTAACAGAGCCGTATAATCCATTTTATCTTTTGTTTTGGTTGTGTGGTTTTATTGATTTGTTTATTTCGGATATTTTTCACATTCTGATTCCAATGTCCAAGTTATTCTCTCTCTGAAAGGTTGTTCTTGCATCATTACACTATTATCCAATCATTACATCAGTGGCATGAAGAATCGTCCTACAAAACTGATGATTTTGACAGGCCTCGATCCAGTTCATGTGATGGCAATCTGATTATTTAGGCTGTTAGTGGGCAGAACAAACTATTTGAAGTTTTCCTTTTCTGACATGTTATAGACCAAATCAATAAAAGAATCATCGGTTTAATCGACTACGAAACAATCGTTAGTTTGAGCCCTAAATCAGGATCGCTTCGCGGCACACAACCGAAGCAAAGCGCTCTCCTTATCTTGTCAACACTCCTACACTCAATCAATTCCTTCACAATAAAATAAATCTACGGCGTGAAGCGTGAATTCACCTTTAACATCAAGCGACAACGGACTAAATGTTTCATGAGGGTCACGCCCAAGCTGAAGCTAAACCTTTTGTATTTCTCCCACCACATGTCAGCCTGAAGGCAGCCTTACTCTTAAAACACCACACACACACACACACACACACACACACACACACACACACACACACACACACACACACACACACACACACACACACTAGCAGAGGGTCTATCTCAGCATCATCTCCAGCAGGCTCTGGCAGGAAGCAGTGTGGTGAATTCATTATGCAAACGATCTGTCGGGATCCGTTCAGCGAGCCGCTACCTCGTCACATGACCAAACTTGTGATGCCTGTATTTATGATAAAAACACAAATACAGGTTCATTATTTTAATCTGAAACCTGTACATTAACCAATTCCCACATATAGAATAACATGGCAGCAGGGCCATGAAGTCATTAAAGATGAGGTGTAAAAATAAAATAAACAAAGTTCAGCCTGTTCCACTGTCGTTCAAATGACTTTTTAATTTCTAAAATAAAAAAAGAGAGCAAATTAAGCAACGGAAGCGCTCGCAGCGCTGCAGACTCATGCGACGCTCCTGCAAACAGAGACGCTGATTGATGCCAGCGCTGATTTGATGAGCAACAAAACGCTTTGGTGAACGCATCGGTGAGCAGGAAAGGAGCGTTTAAAGTGGAGCAGCTGTGTGTGTGTGTGTGTGTGTGTGTGTGTGTTATGAGGGAGTAAGCGAGTTTGACGAGGGATTAAGGTGCGTTTGTTAGATGCGGTTTGTCCAGTTGAAACACTTATTTGTCTTCAGGTTTTGCATCTTGTAGTAAACTTTGAGGAAAGTAATTCTGTAACAATGACACTTTGTCACTGCTTCAAATGTGCTGAATATTAAGTTGGTTTTACCATATTATCATTTTTTGACATTTGTCTTTCTCCATCTGAATACAAAGGAGTTGAATGGAGTTTTTTGCGTCACTCAGAGCATAAAATTACTTAATTTTATCAGGAATATGCAGGATTTCGACACAGGATTTCATTAAAATCCACAGAGCAGCACTAAGGGACTGCGTCACTCTCGTGCATCTCTCTTCAGCTTTACATGTCCAACACTTAAGGCCAACGTGGACGAGAATCTCTGCAGATACAGACAACAACTCACATTATAGTGGGTCGTAAGGGATGATTGAGGGATTATTTTTGCACGAGTTTGGGCTGACACAGTATCAGATTGTACAGGATTATCGCGGCCAAAATAATTCACAATTACGATGTTATCGCTGTATCCATGGAAAAGTTGTGATCAGTCAAATTCACCTTTAACTTTGTTAATTGTGAGGACATGGAGAGAGTCTGTAACCATGTCCAGTTATGGTTGACTCTTAAATCATGTCATGAAAGGATTTAAGGGGCGCTGGATGATTTAATTTGTTTTAAATATCATGGTTATCGTCAATACCGGTCTAATACTGCATTCACGCTATGAGCGACAGGCTGCAAGCCGGAGACACCGGACACCTGTTGCACACTATCAAATCCAAAAGGCCCCATTTAAAGAAGACAACACTGATCTCAGTGAGCACACGGTTTACACACCATATATATATTTTATATGATTTTCACTCATGTCACAAGCCGTAAAAAGATCCTATATCCTCACATCTCTAACCGCACCAACACACACATCCACACACGGAAGGACCACAAGACACGATAACAAACTTTGAACTTGTCTCAGCAAAGCGCGCTTCATAACTGATGTTGTTGTTATTGTTGTCAGAGACTGTATAATTACAAACTGGACATGAAATCAGCCGTTAGACGTCTATATGCAATGATTCTATCTGCCAACGGCACATTTTACACAGCGGCTCTTTAACTTGTGTCCTTTTCTTAACTTGACTCAACGTCCAGCGACACGTTACAGGACACAGTTTGTTTGTTGCGCATGAGAAGAGGCCTGTTTATCAAAGCAGCACATTTCTGGCTGAGCTGCTGCATTTCTTTTTTTTTTTGCACTCGTTATCACACAAGCCCAGCTTGGCACAAACAGCAGTGTGTGTGTGTGTGTGTGTGTGTGTGTGTGTGTGTGTGTGTGTGTGTGTGTGTGTGCGCGTGTGCGCGCGCGCGTTATCACTCTGCTAAGACACACTCGGCTAGAAAGGAGTCACATGCAAGAGGAGGCAAGGCAACTGAGCTGTGAGGTCACTTCCTGCAGAGAGGTGAAAAGAGGAAGAGGAGGAAGCACACACGGTACATGCAGCTCTGTCAGCCCGAACGCAGTGTTGATGTCATGTTAGCCACTAGCGAGGCAAGTTAGTCAGAGGCACTGTGAGCGCTGCTTACCTTTTCTTAGGTAAGTGTTATCTGAGAAACAAAAAAGGAAACAAATAAAAACAGGTAACCGTGACACAGGTGGAATACAGACTCTTTTCTCTCATATTGAAATGTGCACATGATGCAAAGCCTTGAAATTAACTTTTCTTTTTTGTCATATTCACAACTTGACAGTATCTTGCAGAAGCCTCTATAGTGGGAATATAGAACTGCCTTCATTACATGATTCATGCTTCAGTTTGCATCATGAAACATGCGGCTGTCAGCTGTCCGTTATTATTGAAAGAAAAAAGGGGAAATGTGAGCTTTCTGAGAGACACAGGAAGAGACGGTTAACAGTAGCCGAGCTCAGCGGTTACTCAATTATCGCCGTAAAGTTACATCAGCTTCAAGCTGACGTAACACATACGATCGATTTTATTCAAACATGCACAAGACACGTGTTTTGTACGCCTACAAAATATTCCCAACTGATCTGGATTACTTTACTGATCTGGATTACTTTACTGACCTGGATTACTTTACCGAGCAACACTTTCCTCCCCATTCCTCAGGCACGTTTCATAAAAACATTTCCCTGTTATCTTAAAATATACCGTAACATGCAAAGCATTGTGGCTCCAAACAGAAATGTGTTTGAATATAGTTTAAAAACCTTTTACCACATTTTCATCAGGAGCAATTTTATCATTTGCTTTGCAAGAAATTTGAGGATGAAGAGTTTTAGTTTTTTAAAACAGAGACGCAAAGTAAAGCAACGTTAGTCATCTCTGCTGAATGTAAACCTATTTAAAACACTTGGACAGCCTAACAATCTGAACTCTTTCGGCCGATTTTATTTTAAATATGCAATTCTTAAACCGTTAGTGGATCCACAGAAAATGTATTGCCAACTATTTTGTCACGAGTTTAATAATTGCAGTAATTTTCTAAAGGAAAATGCATTCAATTAATTGGTTCCAGCTTCTTGTAAAAAGGGCGGAATTTCAAATTAAAAGCACGTCTGTGATTGAGGGATTGACTCCACACGGCTCTCAACATGGAGGCTAGCAGCTAACGTTGCTAACAGTGCTAATAACAAATTGAGCACCTGTATGTGATTTGAAATATGCCGTTCTTCTGTCTAGACTTGTTTGATAATCGGGCGTTAAAATCCACTGGCTCCTTTAATGAGAACATTTCATCGTCTTCAATTTTGCAAGTAAGATGAATGTCTTCAATTTCTTTTACTTTTATAATTTTATGGACTATTAATCGAGAAAGTAAATCGACAGATTGCGTGATCGTAAAAATAATGATGCCTCGCTTCGGTCGTATCGTGTTTGGAGGTTTGAATACGAGCTAAAGCGGCGCGTTGTTTCGCTGCTTGCTAGATGATCCTCTGAGAAGTGTCATTTCTATGAACCTCCTGCTGATGAGAATTGCCGGTGTGAGGACGAGGACACCCGAGTCGGGTGGAAACATATCCAGGTCGTCTCCACAACAACGGTGGCGCGCGGCCGTCCGTCAGCGGGGAAAAGTGTCGAGGAAAAAATACATAAATGGTCTGAATGAGGCTGGGGAGTGTGAATCATCGTTCTGCAGGTGGAAATGTGTCGGATAATGTGAGAGGGGCAGCAAGAAGGGCTGCTGGACACGGTAAGGAGGACGCTTTGTTTTGGAAAAGGTGTGAAAGACGCTCTACGAGAATCAAGATGGCGACGCGTCGTCTTAGACGACAGTTGAGCCGTCGTGACGATCAAAGCGCTTTAACAGGAAACTTGTCTTTCCACTCAGTTGATGTAAAGCGTTCTTTGAAACGTGCGTCTGTGTGTGAGCATTAAGGTCAAGCTGACAGATTTAATGTAGAGAATCAACCGTTAGCGGACCCTTTGATGGCAAAGATTTTCTTACATTCAGGACGGAAACGCGTTAGAAAAAACAACCATGAAACACGGACAAAGTGCATCACAAGCCACAAATGTGTTAAAAAGATTTGAAAGGATAAAAGACTCTTTTTAAAGATTTTTTATGTTTATGTTTTCAACCGGGTGCCCTGAAGCTTACGGAACAGACATGAAATGTTTCTCCGAAAATAATAAACTCAGTTTTATTTATATATCCCCAAATCCCATATTTTCCTCAAACTATCCTTTGCCCCCCCCCCCGCCGAAAAACCCTCCCTCTTTCATGAAAAAAATGAAGAAACTAAAATACCTTTCAATAATTAAAAACATGATTTGCGTCCGGAAATTAATGATGGAAGTAGCTAACGAGCTAGCAATCTAGCTCCTTTCTTATCCGTGTTGAGAGTTGCACATGCTCAGTAGCGATCAGACAGAAAGTTATTGTTCTGTGTAGCGTAGCTGATAAATTCAATTATATCTGATCGGTGCACAGACTCACATACTTGCCATTGCCGGATGCAGCATTTTAGGCTTAATTAAAGGCATTTCCAACACCGGTATTTGTATTAAATTCCCTCCAAATCTAAAAGTAATGAGCCTTTAATGAAATTGAATAAATCTCTGAACCCTCAATTGACGTTGCAGCAAAAATCTGTCGATTGATTAAGTTATTGCAACACAAAAAGAGCATTGCGAAAACTTGGTAACATTAGTTCCCGATCGTTGTCATTTTTCTAATTGTGCGAAAAGATAACGAGCCGCCACGTTGAATTATCTTCTTTCGAACAGACCCCAATGATAGGAAGGTAAACCCCGTCCGGGTGCGGGTGAATGCGTGAGCGTCGCCGTGTTTCTTCCTACCTTCGGGGGGCATGAGGCTCTTGTTGTTCTGGGTGCACCAGCCCACCGGGTGCAGCTCGGCCGTCATGACGTCGCACCAGAAGTCGGCCTTGCGGTCGTCGCCGTAGCCGCTGAAGCGCAGCAGCAGCAGCTGGCCGCACGTGGTGATGATGGTGGCGACCCAGTAAGAGTCCGGGCTGCCCTTATTGGCCACTTCCAGCTTCATGCCCGGCTGGAAGCTGCTCTGCAGGCTGATCTCCACCTGAGGGAAACACAACCTGGGTCTCAGTTTGGTAGTTTTTCCTACAAGTTATAACAACGTTTTACTCAGCAGACGTCAGTTACAATGTTAAGAAAGACACACAACTCGAGTACATATGGCAGGTCAAAGGTGAACCAGAATACAAAAAATGTCTCCTGTAAAATAACCAAAACGATTCAGACTTTGAGCGATGGGGTTCCGCATGAACACACAACTCTCTGCCAAAGTAAAAATATGTTTTCAGGGTCCTTAAGAAACATTAATGACATTAATGACTTAACACTGACATTATTGTAATGTGACAATATTTTGGACGTTGTCAAGAAGAGTTGAGCCCACAGAGCTGCCTCGAAAACATGCATACACGATCAGGGGAAGGTCAGGATATAAAAAGCATATAATCAGAAATCAATAGTTAAAGTGTAATCTAAAGATAAAGTGTATGATCGTTACATAACAAATGTTTAATACATAGAGTGATTTAACAAATGTAGACCTGATAATAATAATATGTGTATCTGAGTATAGTGCAGTCTGAGTGTAGAAAGTACGGAGAAAGAGGAAGTAAGCAGGGTGTTGGCTTCAAGGGATGGGGAAATAATGATGGTTGAGAAGAAAAGACACAAGGCACAATAATGATGAAGGATGAGATCAATAATCATTTTATAAGCAAATGTGTACTAACCAAACCGATTTAACAAATGTAAAAACTGATTAACAAATGTTCTGTGTGACCGGAGCTGCGATGTAAGAAAAGTGCTTGTCAGGATGACTTGCAGAAATTAGGAGAAGACTGTTGCAAGAGATGAGTCAGAGGCAGGAAGCCTGGACTTATATGGACATGTTCGAACCCAACATCCTTTCCAGAGGGTGGGGGGGATGAGAGCATGTATTGAGCAGGAGGGGGGCTAACAGCCCAAATGATGAATAAAAGAAGTGGTTTGCTTGCTGCAAGCTGGGATTTCATCGCGGATGCCGTCCAAGCGCATCGGAAGAAGATACTAAAGCCTGCAGCTGATGTATTGAGGGCTTCGTCTCTGTTCACGGAAAAGAGACCTCTGTTCGTGGACTTTGAGATTAAAAGACGAAGGTTCTAACTCTCCCCACCGCTCGCCTCTTAACATCTGGACAACTGAGAAAGCCGCAGCTGCCTGAGAAAGACTTTGTACTGAGTTTTGAGAACAGCTGAACGGGCTCCGTTGCGGAGCGGGAGGACCGAGGGTCTGGCCAGACCTTCGCTCCTAACAACTCCAAAATAACTCTTTTCATCGCACCATTGGACATCCAGCTCCAACCGAGCCGTCTCGGCGACCAAAACTAATGAGTATAATCGAAGAAGATAATTAAATTGACTAATCATGTGTAGTGACATTTTATGTGAGCTGTAGCTGTAACCCCTGCAAACTAACTAAATATAACCTGCAATAAATATCTAATCTGCATTTAAAGTGAAATCCTCAAGTGCATTAATTTGCCGAAGTAGTAATGAGTTCCTCGTGACAGTAAAAAGTTAAAGCTATTGTATGTCTAACAACTGAGTTCTGAAAGGTTATCCTAGAGACCGAATCCACTGAACAATCCCTTACGGTTTTAGCAAGAATTAATCCTAGCCGTTAAAACCTAACCTGGCATTTACCAAGAGCGCGGATCCATAAGAGGGAAGCTGCCATAACCGACGCGACTGGTAGGAGCGCCCGGGGCCAGGACTGGTCTCTCGGCCGAGCGCGCTCTGACCGGAGGAAGCAGGGTAGACGTCGGGAGTAAAGGCAGTTAGCGGAGCCAGGCGAGTTCCCTCGCCAGAACACCAGCTCGAGAATCTTTTAATAGAGAGCTGAGTCAGTAATTAGCCCCGTATCGGGCCAGAAGTACCCAGGATCTAACACGTGGCGCCCATAACGTGGGGCTCGACGGAAAAGGAGTACGTTGAGTCCAAAAGAAGAACCCCGGCAGCAAAGAGAGGCTGTCGTTCGTGTACGAAAAGACCTGAGGTGAGGCGTTGGGGTAGAAAGTAAAGCTGCCCAAGCCTCGAAGAAGTCCGATTGCGAAGACATCCACGAATCGAAGCTGTGTGTGGTATTTACAGGCCAACACAGGAGAATCCGCAGGCGACGGGGAGCATCGACCAGACTCGCCCGACCTGTAGAGGGACCAGAGCCTGATCCCATCCCTTCCTCAACGCGCGACGAGAGGCTTTGGGAGGAAGGCGACTCGAGACAACAAAGACAAAGACAAAGTCCAGGATGGAAGAATCGCCCGGAGGATCCGATAGCGGCGGAGGCGACCCAGCGGTACGAGCCAACGGCCCTGATGGAGGAAGCGCCACCGGACAGCAGAGAGGATCCGACGGCGACGGAGGCAGCCCGCAGACGGCGACGCCTCAGCAGAACGAGCCAGTGACATCGCCCCTGGACCAGGCAACAGATGACAGCCCGGACCAGCAGACGGACGACGCTGGACCACACGGAGCGACATCGGGAGAACCGACACCGATGCCGTATCCAGGGGCACAACGCAGAAGCGAGGTCCAACATCAGATCATCCTGAATGGCAGAGGATGGGACACCTGGGACAAATCTGTTCAACAACACCTATTCGTCCTGCATGAAGAAGCAGATAAGGCGAAGGTGGGGGAAAAAGTAAAAGCAATTTGCAAAGATAAGGGGGGTTATCTTGCTCCCCTTGCCCTCGAGTCAGGACTGGTGGTGGCAGTAGTAGAGTGTGAAGGACCGCCGAAAAGCAAACCGAAGATAACAGAATGGCTACGTTGGTGGCTGGAAGTGATGAAAGTCATAAAAGGAAAAATAGTCACCGTAATCAGCCCGTCAAAAGACTATGACTCAGTCGTAAAGATGCTGGCCGCAGAAATTGTAGCGGGGGCAGTGACTATACAGAAGAATGTAAAAGCCACCCCCCGCTACAGAGAAAGTGAAAAAGAGCGAGAAGCCATAGCGGCATGGATAGCCGAACAACCAAGTTACCACACGGCTCCCCACGAAGATCAGCTCAGCGCCCAAGGGACCTCGGTGCACACGGACTCCTCCGCGGGGGCGTCCTCGGAATCCGACATAGGGGACAAACAGGACAGCGGCAGCAACGGGGAGATCTCAGAGGAGGACGAAGTGAGGGACGACTCAACGCTGGACAGGAGCGCCGAGTACCAACTGCTCCCGCCCTCCATGCAATCCGGGACTCCCGCTGCCGCGGCAGTAAAAAAGGTCCTGCGGGACTACAACGGCCCAGAGCCGAGGCGGCCCCAGAAAGCTAGGGGTAAGACCAGACACGTTCACTCCCCGAACCCAGAAGAGCATCTTCAAAAATTGAGAAAGATGCCCGAGGGGACCAAAAAATATGCGAACCAGACAGGGTTAACCGCATATAACCACTTTGGAGATTTTTGGGACATAGACAGCCATGGACTGGTTGTCTTAACCAACTCACATCTAAAGCCTCATATCTCCCGGTTCAGAAAGAGTCTGGTAAGAGAGGCAGGCAGCCTCTACAAAGAAGAACTTGAGGGGCGCCTCCCGGGATGCAGACAAAGACAGGAGGAGGTGGTGGTTACGAGCGGAGGAGAATCAAGCCATTATGCGGTGCTACACGTACCGATCGAAAGATATGAAGATGGCGAAGATCAAGACGCCTATCGGGACAGCATAGAGGAGGCATTAGAAAAAGGTGTCACCCGAGCAAGCGAATTGTCCTTCAAAAGAGTCGTTATATGTAACGACGGCGCCAGGTCCGGCAACCTACCCTGGGAGGTAGCAGAAGAAGCGGCAATGAGGATTCTGCACCTCCTGATGAACGCTCCCCACGGGTGGAACAACATCCGCGAGTTGGTGATAGTCACCTCGGTGGCCCAATACCAAGAGAGAAAAGAGAGAATACTGAGACCCCTCTTCAAAACGGAGGGGCCAAACAACTGGAGGGCAGGACCGCCGGAATACGAGGACGAGAACGCCCCAGTTGCGAAAGCAGTTCTGCCACGGCTCCCGCAATCAGCAAGATTGAAGAAAGAAACCCGGACGGAGCAGAGGGGCTACCAGGAATCAACACCCGGTCCCTCTACACAAGAGGAGCGACGTCCACAGGTCAGCTCAAGCCAGGAAAAACCACCAAAGGAAAGAAGAACTCCAATCCCCTCTCCCCGGACAGTAGCGGTGCAGACAGAAGAGGAAACCCCCGTGCCAATCAAACCTCCACGGGGGATCCCCAGCCCAGCAGAGTCCATCGGCATGCAGAGAATGCGCTACTCCGGAGGAGGAGAAGCGCCCATGATAAGGTTCGAAGGTCCCGCCGGGACCAGGGAAAGTCCCAGGACTCCACAGAGAACACCAGAACCAGTTCAGCCGGCCTCGCCGTCAGCAGAGCCAGAAAGAGAGGCGCAGGAAGAAGCCGCAGATGTGAGTTCAGAGGAAGAAGAAACAGCGCCAAGCCTGACCTCCATCGAATACGATGCTCCAGGAGGAATGACCGACCTGAGAATAGGAAGCAGAAAAGGCAAGAAGAACGCGCTGCCCCTAGTTTCAGTGTGCACGGCTTCGCTGAAATTCCCCCGAGACGATCGTTACGGGCCCATGACCACCAAAGACGGAAGAAAAGCCTATGCTCCAGAGGTCGGTCAAACAAGTTATGATGTTCCAGAAATATGGCTGCACGACCTCGAAGAAATGAAAGGAACAATAGTCTACGCGACAAAAAGAGAATGGGCGAATTTTCTAATGACCCCGACCTACGGCTCCCTCGCAACAGCCACGGAGCTGACGGGTAACTTTCGCACAGGCTTTGTGACAATCGTGTACGACGTCATGTTGCGACGCCTGAAGAAAGCAGCCTACAAGCTGGCAGCGGAGGAAAACAAAGCGCGGAGGCAAGACATCTCGGACACCGAGGACGAACAGCCACCTCCAGGGCAGAGCCTCGCACGAAGCAGCTGCCTCGCCACCGCTGAAGAAAATGACTGCATAACAAAGATGCAGGCTTCCACCCAGAGCTTTGGTGAGTTCAAAAAGATCAAGGCGATGGTGACAAACCGAGACCCAAAAGAATCGGTGCAAGAATATCTGACACAGAAATGGCTTATGGTAAAAGCCAGTTCCACAAACGATGAGGCGAAAAGATTGTGGCTGGCTCATGTGACGGACCAACCGATGGGTCCCGAAGAAACCGCGGAACAGCACTACCGAAGATTAGTGCTGGAAGACTGCGAAGACGAGGAGTCACACATCGACAAGGCAAGAAAAAGCTTAGACAAAGGGCAAACTCTCACCCAGGCATGGTACGCCTTGCGACAGGCGATTCCGCCGGACAGAAGTGTGCAAGTCCTTAGGAAGCTGACAAAGGGCCTAATGAATGACATCGATTTTGTGACCCTAAACATCAGCAAAAGTACCACCGAACAAATCCAAGAAACAGTAAGAAAGTGGGATTTGAAGAAAAAACACTTGGAAGACAAAAGAGAAAAAGGAAACCAGCCGAAGCCGCCGGCTCCCAGGCCCTCGTATGACAACGCAAGGCCCACCGAGGGACCCGGTCCTTCACAGACACAGAAAAGGCAGTCGGGAGGATTCCAGAGGAGTCCACAAAACTACGAGCGTGAGCCAGGATTCCGGAGGGGTTCTCAAGGCTACCAAGGCTACCCGCGAGAGCAAGGACCTCAGCGGGGTCCACAAGGAAGCCAGAGGGAGCAGCAAGCTCCAAGGCAAGAAGGCTTCCAGAGGCAGGGCGTTTACCACAGGGCCCAGCCGGATCAACAACAGGAGGGGCCACGGCCCCCGCCAGCCAACAAGAGCGGTTTTCTCTCTTCCGAGGATTACAACAAGCTGACGACAGAACAGAAACAGGCCCTTCGTGCCTCCCGCCTAGAAGCTGGGAGCGAAGGGCAGAGAAAGTAATGGCTAAGCGGGCGCGGGTCACAGTGGATCATGCCTACTGGGTGGGGGACGACATATACACCGACGTGGATGGAATCCCCTATCAGGTAGATACTGGTGCAGAAGTGTCGATGACCCGCAAATGCCTTGAAACAAAAGGACACCTGACTGTTCAACTAGCCGACGGAACCATCAAAAAGATTCCGTTTGGCGTCTGGAAAGGAGTTGTATGGGCTCTAGGACCCTACAATTTAATGACAATAACAGACTTAAAAGAGCTGCATAGCAGCCCAGGCAATCGAACCCCAATACAACAGCGACTCAGAGTCCTCGGGGCAAAACTAATCCAGATGGGATCGTTATCACCGGAGTGGTACAAACCAGTGAACATTCCAGAAGTGACCAAGCAACAAATCGAAGACAGCGACCTTTCTCCGGAGGGAAAAGAAACGCTAGAAGACATACTTTCCAAAGCCGGAGTGGCTAGGTTCAAAAATGACTGTGGAGACATGGGTGCGAAGTACACCCACACCATAGAAGGGGGTGTACACCCGCCCGTCCGCCAATACCCCCTGAATCCAGGGGCCGTTGCAGAAATGGACCTGATAGTCACGGAGCTCAGCGAACTAGGAGTGGTGCGAGAGGAGCCAAATCCCATCACAAACAGCCCAATACAGGCAGTCAAGAAGCCTGAGTCATCGGGAGGAGGATGGAGACCTGTTATCAACTTTAAGGCCCTCAACCGCAGGACTGTCGCCAACCGCGCCAGCCTGATCAACCCACAAGGGACGCTGAAGACACTAAGACTGAAAAGGTACAAATCCTGCATAGATCTGGCAAACGGATTTTTCTCGTTGAGGCTAGCCAAAGCCTCCCAAGGCAAGACAGCGTTCACCCACAAAGGTAAAGCGTACGTCTGGGAACGGCTACCGCAAGGCTACAAAAACTCTCCGAATGTTTTCCAGTCGGCCGTAATGGATATACTTGACGGCCTAGAGACAACAATCTACATCGATGATGTATTCATTGCGGATGACACCGAAGAAGAACATCTGCAAAAATTGAGACACGTCGTAGAACGACTAACAGCGGCAGGCTTGAAATTGAATCTGAAAAAATGCCAATTTGGACGATTCCAAGTGAACTACCTGGGGTTCCAGGTCTCCAACGACCTGGGACTCTCGGACGGATTCCGGGATAAAGTGGAGCAGATCGACCCACCAACCTCGCTGAACGAACTACAGAGAGTACTGGGACTCTGCAACTATGTTAGGGACCATGTCCCTAGCTACCAGAAGCATGCAAAACCACTGTATGTAAAACTACGCAAAGAAAAACCAGAAGATGCCCACAAGAAGTGGGAATGGACCGCAACGGATCAAAACAATTTGGAAAACCTCCAGACAGCCATTAAAGACGCTTTGCGGCTGGAGCCACGAAGCCTTACAACCAAGCTGGTGGCAGAGGTCAGTTGCAACGACGACGACGCAGTGGTAAAAGTGTGCAATGAGGGCGGGGGAATAGTCACTTTGTGGAGCTACACCCTGTCCTCCGTGGAAAAGAAATATCCAGCAGAAGAGAAGGAGTTGGCAGTTCTGGCAAGGTATTGGAGCACCCTGAAAGACCTTGCTCAAGGGCAGGGCATCAGGGTCCTCACGCAAAGCCAGGTCCATCGATTCCTAAGAAAAGCCACGGTAGAGAGCACGAAGGCGACGAACGCGAGGTGGGGACGTTGGGAAGACATCCTGCTGGACCCAGACCTCGAAATCGGCCCTGCACAACCCGTGAGTAAGAAAAAGACGACTCAGGACGAGAAGCCAGCCGAACCGATAGAGTGGACTCTATACACCGACGGCTCGCGAAAAGGACAAGACGACAAGGCCTACTGGGGCTTCATTCTCAAGCACAATGAGAAGGAGCGCTTCAGACAACGAGGCCAAATCCCCGGCAGTGCTCAGACCGGGGAAGTGACAGCAATATTGGAAGGTTTGCTCGAGTTGGAGCGAAGAAAGGTGAAACGAGCTAGAGTCATAACTGATAGTTATTACTGTGCTCAGGCCCTTAACGAAGACCTGTCCATATGGGAAGAAAATGGTTTTGAGAGTGCTAAAAACAAGAAAGTAGCTCACGAAAACCTATGGAGAAAAATAGCCGAATTGCGGCTAACAATGGAGCTCGAAGTGGTGCACCAGAGGGCCCACACGCGAGCAGGAACTCATTGGCAAGGAAACGAAGAAGTGGATCGTTTCGTCCAGATGACACAAATTGTCTTTGTTGGGATCGAGAAGTGGGAAGAATTGCCCAAAGGAAGGGTAGTCCCAGAAGAGAGCGTGGAGGAGGTGGTGCAGGCAGTGCATGGCGCACTAGGATTTGCAGTCACCGTTCCAACGCAAAGGGAACTGGAAAAGCAGCGACTCTGGATTCCTGAAAAAGAAGTCCGCAGAATCCTAAAAAAACTGTGAGTTGTGTGGTCGATACAACGCAGGAAGGAGAGGACAAAGGGAGGGGAGGACTCACCATTAAAAAAAGAGGAATCCAAGGAGTGGGGCAGCTGAAGCCGGTTCCGCATTAGGAGAAAACCAGGAACTCAAGAATGGCCACCAACATACAAGATTTACCACCCTACGTCAGAGTGGCCAATGTCAAAGGGGTGGTTAACATGAGAAGGAGTACTACGGGGCTCTGGGCAGGAAGAGCCCTGAGGAAGTTGGGTTGTGCAAGAAGTGATTTCTCTCCGGAGAAAAAAGAAGTGTTGCAATGGAGAGAAATTAAGAATGACTGTGTGGTCTGCCTGCTGCCGACCACCCTAGCCGTTGCATGGCAGGGACCCGGAGACCAGAAACCACTCCGGGTCACAGGAGAAAGAAAAGAGTTTAACCGCATGCGCCATAAACCGGTGAAGGTTATGGATGCATGCATATGCGGTACATGCCGTGTGGAGAAGTTAACAAGGTTAACCTTCATCACCGAGTGGTGATCGACAGCTGGGAGCAGGCATCAGGACCGTCTTCACCAGAGGACGACGTGCTCGTCATCACTGCCCTGGCCGACGAAAACTTCCTGTGAGATTCCTACTAGCTAAGGCGAGGCAGCCTGTGACCTCAAGAAGGGGATGTCAAGAAGAGTTGAGCCCACAGAGCTGCCTCGAAAACATGCATACACGATCAGGGGAAGGTCAGGATATAAAAAGCATATAATCAGAAATCAATAGTTAAAGTGTAATCTAAAGATAAAGTGTATGATCGTTACATAACAAATGTTTAATACATAGAGTGATTTAACAAATGTAGACCTGATAATAATAATATGTGTATCTGAGTATAGTGCAGTCTGAGTGTAGAAAGTACGGAGAAAGAGGAAGTAAGCAGGGTGTTGGCTTCAAGGGATGGGGAAATAATGATGGTTGAGAAGAAAAGACACAAGGCACAATAATGATGAAGGATGAGATCAATAATCATTTTATAAGCAAATGTGTACTAACCAAACCGATTTAACAAATGTAAAAACTGATTAACAAATGTTCTGTGTGACCGGAGCTGCGATGTAAGAAAAGTGCTTGTCAGGATGACTTGCAGAAATTAGGAGAAGACTGTTGCAAGAGATGAGTCAGAGGCAGGAAGCCTGGACTTATATGGACATGTTCGAACCCAACATCCTTTCCAGAGGGTGGGGGGGATGAGAGCATGTATTGAGCAGGAGGGGGGCTAACAGCCCAAATGATGAATAAAAGAAGTGGTTTGCTTGCTGCAAGCTGGGATTTCATCGCGGATGCCGTCCAAGCGCATCGGAAGAAGATACTAAAGCCTGCAGCTGATGTATTGAGGGCTTCGTCTCTGTTCACGGAAAAGAGACCTCTGTTCGTGGACTTTGAGATTAAAAGACGAAGGTTCTAACTCTCCCCACCGCTCGCCTCTTAACATCTGGACAACTGAGAAAGCCGCAGCTGCCTGAGAAAGACTTTGTACTGAGTTTTGAGAACAGCTGAACGGGCTCCGTTGCGGAGCGGGAGGACCGAGGGTCTGGCCAGACCTTCGCTCCTAACAACTCCAAAAGAACTCTTTTCATCGCACCATTGGACATCCAGCTCCAACCGAGCCGTCTCGGCGACCAAAACTAATGAGTATAATCGAAGAAGATAATTAAATTGACTAATCATGTGTAGTGACATTTTATGTGAGCTGTAGCTGTAACCCCTGCAAACTAACTAAATATAACCTGCAATAAATATCTAATCTGCATTTAAAGTGAAATCCTCAAGTGCATTAATTTGCCGAAGTAGTAATGAGTTCCTCGTGACAGTAAAAAGTTAAAGCTATTGTATGTCTAACAACTGAGTTCTGAAAGGTTATCCTAGAGACCGAATCCACTGAACAATCCCTTACGGTTTTAGCAAGAATTAATCCTAGCCGTTAAAACCTAACCTGGCATTTACCAAGAGCGCGGATCCATAAGAGGGAAGCTGCCATAACCGACGCGACTGGTAGGAGCGCCCGGGGCCAGGACTGGTCTCTCGGCCGAGCGCGCTCTGACCGGAGGAAGCAGGGTAGACGTCGGGAGTAAAGGCAGTTAGCGGAGCCAGGCGAGTTCCCTCGCCAGAACACCAGCTCGAGAATCTTTTAATAGAGAGCTGAGTCAGTAATTAGCCCCGTATCGGGCCAGAAGTACCCAGGATCTAACAACGTGACTCTTGGCGCTCTCAGAATATATATTTACATGATAGGAAACAGACCTTCAGTCTAAAAGGGAACTCCGCTTATCTCCCCCGTAAAAGGTCAGTTTATGTGAAAACACGAAGACAACTGTTGTTTTATGTCTTCTGCGTCTCTGAAAGGAGCTTTGTAAATAGTACGGATGATGTCAACACGGTCAACTTGTCCCGACGTTGAGATTTTCAAAACAACAAATGAAAGCCTGTTTTACAGGATGAGGGCATCGAGGCTCCGACCGACCGTCGAACACAAAGACGCTATTGAGTTGCATTTTGGGAATTGTAGGATCCAGGATCTCTCAGCCGCTTCTTTTTATTTGTATCTGTATCTTGTGATCTATCAACTTCATGAAAATGTATAACAAATAGCTGGAGTAGCCATTTAATATCACTAAAGTAGAATGATTAAGAAATCGCTTAAAAAGTGAAGTCAAAGCTTCATGTGTTAAAGCTGCATTCTCTCTAATGTCCACCAGGGGGCGACTCCTCTGGTTGTATAGAAGTCTATGAGAAAATGACTCTACTTCTCTCTTGATTTATTACCTCAGTAAACATTGTAAACATGAGTTTATGTCTCAATCTCTAGTTTCAAGTCTTCTTCAATACAGCATGATGTTCATTTAGTACATTATGGTCCATTTAGAGTCACACAGACCATAAAGCAGGGGATGCTTTAGGGCGGGGCTTACTGTGATTGACAGCTCACTACCGCTACCAGAGACGTATACCGCGTCTCTGCGTCAGTTTATGAACTCTCACACAACTCGTTCAATGTCATCCAAGTCTCATTTATCCAGTCGTATGCTCACTACTTTCCAAACACATGCATGTCCGCTAAAACCTCACTATTTAAAACAAATCTGCATAAACAGTTGTATGTACTTGTTCACTGTAGAAAAAAACGTTTTCTTCAAGAATTCAAAGGTAACACAGGAGTCTTTGTGTGGGTGAAGTATTCCTTTAACAAACTAATTGAAAAATCAAGAGATTAATTGATGAATATAATTGGTGGTTGCAGCCCTAATCATAACAAATACTATCGTCATAAATAGAACAGAACATCCCCCAATTTTAGCAGCAGATGAGTGACTCTGACAAGCAGGATTTGTTGATAAAAAGTGAAGAGATTTCATTAACGGGTATATTACAGCTTAAAACAAAACCTCTGCACTCCACTTCAGCCCCGTCCTCGTTCATGAGAAAGTGATGAATCTGTATACGTCCGTGAATGCACCACGACATAATGCGTTTTCCACCATAGCCACAGGCTGCTATACAATTCTCGAGAAGCCCGACAGGATGTTAACATTCAACACAAACGCTCGCGAGTGAATGGAACAAAAAAAAAGGCAACATCTTAGAAATAAACACAATACAAATGACCCTGTGACTTCCTGCTACAACAATGCAAACGTGCTGTATCACTCTGACTGGCTTATGTAAGAGAGCTACGGGCAGCAAACACTGTGTGTGTGTGTGTGTATATATATATATACAGGCCCAAGAGAAATCACTGTTTCAATTTGTCCAGGCACAGAGAGGGAGAGAGAAATGAGGGCTGCACTTTAGTGAATCACATTTTTTTCTGGGGAATTCATGGTCTGTTTCCCAGTGACTCAATCCACTTAACAACGAGGCAATTTAGCTTCCCAGGAGACCTCGCCCGCTCAAAATCACCACACAGACAGTTTGTCCGACATCGGCTGCTCGCTCGTAAGAAAAACCCCAAAACCCCACGTATTCTTAATCTCGCCCTGATTACCATTCATCGCTCCGAGTGATGTAAGTATCTGAAACGCCGACACGCTCCTTTAAGTCTTGATTCACCAGCAGACACGTCTCGCCGGGGCGGACGGCTGCTCCGCGCGGTAAAGCACAGAGTCAGTCGAGACGGATAAAGACGCCGCATCCAGGATCAACTGCAGTCGCCCATCTGGCCCTCTGCTGTGATGTAACGCGTTAACGGAGGCAAAGCCTTGTGGTTGTTTGGGAACAGGCCGCTTGTGAGCAAAACGTGGACGCTGAAATGTCTGGAAATGTTCTAACTATATGCTAAAATGCCAAAAACAAACACTTAATGTTCCCACCAGTCGTGAACGTATTGACAACCTTTTCTAAGGTAAAAGTACGAATACCACACTGAAGATACTCCCCTACAAGTTAAAGCATTCAAACCCTTATTTAAGTAAAAGTATTGTCAGCTAAATTTACTCGGAGGAACTTTCAATTTGTGTTGATTTTGGCGGCCCCTGTGGACTAACGTGGTAGTGTTTCTGAGCACCATTTTACTGCAGCAGGGTCTGACGATCTGGAGTCTGAGCTGAAGGAGGTTCTGGTGAACCTGCGTGTGATTTCATCTGATTTCACCAGAATCCGACCCGGTGGCGCCGATGACGAGCATCAAGAACAACTCTATAGAAACAGACCATCTGCTCTCCGATGGTCTCGTTTTCAGCTTTGTGTCGATGTACTCTCCAGTTGATCCTCGAGGCTTTTTTAAAGAGCTTACGTAGCTTGAGGAGTAGAAGAATATTTGTTTCAACATCCTTCAGCTCATCACAAACCTTCAACATCAACACATCTGGAGATACGTGGTTTAAAAACTGTCATCTGAAAAAGAACTAAAGCTGTCATACAAATATTATGGAAAGATGGAAACACTCAAGTGAAGTACAAGTACAGAGTTGTAACTCTGTAGAGTACTTGAGTTACATTCCATCACTGGTTCCCGGTCTTCTGCAAACCCATTAATTAAGGATTCTTTACATTCCTTTCAAATATTTGACATTCCTGATGTTTGATCAGTGTAAAAGCACCAACATACCAAAACAGATCTGTTGTTAAAAAAGGCCCCGCAGCAGTTTATTATAAGACGTAAAACCAGCACCTTTCATATTGGTTAGTGTGGTTTAAGTGTCTCTCAGTACTGGTGCCGTTACCAAACCTTTAGACTTTACCCACCAAATCTGGTCTTTATTGGATATCTTATTGCCGAGTCTAAACCGGCTTTTCTACAAAAAAAGTCAAACTTCTCAAAAGTCAATGTCCAGAGTCCAGTTTTCCTCTCGTGTAGCTTCAAAGTGAAAAGTAATCTAATTCCACAGAGTCTGAC
>NC_136655.1:2828348-2941756 GCF_949748355.1 Melanostigma gelatinosum | reverse complement strand
AACCGACCCGGCCACATTCAGGGTAACGACACAGCTCCAGGGCTCACCTGTGTTCACCTCCTCTTCTTTCCCATTGGTCGGATAGTGTGACATCACTGCAGCCGGGGCCAACGGCTGCTCCTTGCCGAGAGACTGCATCCTGCACCTCCGCTTCCTGTTAACCTTTGAGCCGAGGCGTGTCGGTTGTTCCTCACTGCATCTCTCACTTTCCCTCACAGCTGTGGATGAACGCAGTGAATTAATGTGCTGCTGATTCATCAAATATTGTCTGTTGTTCACAAAACAATCTGACATTTTGAGGAGAAACTCCCCTTACAGTCTCACGACAGAGATTAAAACCAAAGGAAGTTGATAAACGCTTTGACATTTGCTCAAATAAACACCCACGATATTTTGTAAGAGTTTCCTTCGAAAAAATAAAGACACTTTGCATTTCCAGCTCCCGTGGAATAAACAGAAGTGGATCGTTAGCGTGAACCGAAGAACCTCAAGAGACATTCACTTAACCAACGCGAGATCCGAGGAAAAGACAGCTGATCTCTGGGGAAGTCCAGAGCAGAAACACGTAGCAGCCAAAGCAAAGTGTAAGAAAAGAAACGAGAACAAGGATCTGGCACTTCTCCACACTCAAACTAATGTCAGAGCAGAATTAAAGGTGAGTAGAAAGCCTGCTATTGTGTCTAATTGCAGACCGACCTCTGCCTCTCTTCAGTCTTCTGTAATATCGGGTTATGCATATTGGCTGCCGGCCCGCATGGTTTTGCATACCGCAGCAAAAAAAAAAAGAACATCAGAGTCAAACAAAGCAGAAGAACCGGAACGACACGAGGCCGGCAAATTAGTGCGACTTGGAGATATTTATTCAGGAGAGAGAGAATGAAACAGAAGGAGCTCAGTATGGAAGGTGAAAGAGGAAACACACAGTAAATGTGTATTCATATACAAGAGGGGCTTCCTAATGTTGGGCCATAATCACCGTGATGTATGAAGCACAATCAGTTTCACTAATGAGGTCATTAGTTCTGCTAATGTGAAATGCTTCCACGTTGTTTTTCTCTCTAAAACAGAACATGATACAACGTGCGTATGGCGCAGCGTCACTGTTCATGGAAAGCACCAATAAGAGGACTCGATATTCACAGACAACGAAGCGATTCTCCATTCCCCTCTCTTGTAATATATACTCATTCAGCGTATTTCTCAATGTTTTTCTTCTTTCCTGACTTATTCAGCATCTCGCGACCCCACAGATTTATCTTACGACCCATTGAGGGGCCCCGACCGCCCATTTAGAAACACTCATCTATAGAGCTCTTGTTTTTTTAAGGATATTTGTGTCATTTCTACAAAACGGATACAAAACAGAAAACGAGAAGTTTTGCATTAAAATCGATTATCAAAATAGTTCCCGCTGACTTTTCTGCCAATCAACGAAATGATTAGTCGACCAATCATTTCAGTTCAAGTTGAAACACAGTATTATGTCATAGGTCTTAATCGCTGTGCATATACTTCATGCACTCTTTGTATACGACATCATTAAAGTTTTAAAAATAAGACGACTGAGACGCTTTGGAAACTATTTGTCTTGGGGTTGTATCGTAATCCTATAATCCATCAAAAGGTAAATTACAGAGAATATATCTTAAGTCTTAAAGATGAAAACATGCCCACGTTTAATCACAAAACAGAACATCCAGAGCCGACTTATTTCTCAATCATCTGCACAGAAATATGTGAAAAATGATCATCTTCACACAACAACAGACCCACTTGCCTGGTCGTTGTCCTGCAGGAGGTCATGTGGTGAGACATCACCGATGACTCACTCGACTTCCACCCACTTCCATCAACCCGGCAATTAACACCGCGACTCGCTGAACGTCACACGGCCATTCCTCTGACAACTCTCCCAAAAGCACTCCCGAAAAAAGAGCAGAAAAACGTCCTCAATGTGGGATCAGACGAGAAACGCATCCTGAGACGGAGGAGAGCGAGAACGTCCAACAATCCTCTGAAGAGAGAGTCTAAATCCAGAGGAGACGAAAACACACGGACGATGCTCGAGCTGCCGTTAGAGCCGAGTGCATTTACAGCACTGAGAGGCTACGAAGGCAGTGACAGGCCCCCCCCCTATTCACACACACACACACACACACGCACACACACACACACACACACACACACACACACACACACACACACACAGTGGCTGAAGCAAACATACATTGCGTAAACAACAAGCTGAGCTAATTTGGCTCACATGACTCCGTTCGCTGCCCTTTTCTCCCCCCTCCCCCCCCCCCCCCTCACAGACTATCAGTGTTTCTTGCCCAAGAGCACTACAATCTTCAGCAGCATTGGCACATCGCTGTCGTCAGCATGCAGTCCTCTGCGCTCATTAAAACGCATTAAAGTGCTGGTATCAAATGGTGCGAGGGGTACCGGTACTTCACAGCAGCTGGTTTTGCCCTTAAAGTTCCCCTTAAGAGGCTCTTTTGTTTTCTCCTCCACGCTGCATGACAGCATCCTGAAGATAAATTCTAAATCGGCTTGTTTTCAGACCTTCAACACAGCTATTTGAGGTTAGAGGGACCCATATATTAAAACCCAAGACGTCTCGTTTCTGTCGTTACATGAAGCTGAAATTAATGTTTAAACAATCTGACAACTGAGGTATTCATGTAAGTTCTGTATTTTGGGGATTTTGGACCGTTTATTACAGAAGTGAAGCGATTTAAAGACATTACCTTGGGCTCTGGGAACGTTTTTCACTATTTCCTGACATTTTATACACTAAACGCTTCAATCTATTCAACATAAATATCTTCCACAGATTAATTAATCATGAAAATGATGATTAATTGCGGCCCGGATGGAAAGTGCACTCCAATGCTGGTATCAAATAGTGCGAGGAGTACCTCACAGCTGGGTTTTGCCCTTAAAAGTCCTCTAAAGAGGCTGTTTTTTTATTTTTCTCCACACATGACCGCATCAGATGAAATCTGCATCTGATGTTTCAACACTTTGAGGACTCAGTGACGTATTAACACCCAAGATAGTTACATCAAGCTGAAATTAACGTTCAAACAATCAGACAATAATTTGTCAAGAAAACACAACTGGCTGTTTTATATCATTGTAAATTTAGGTTTTTTGGCTGTTTATTACAAAAGTGAAGCCATTTAAATAAAGGCATCACGTTGGGCTCTGGGAACCGTTTTCTCTATTTTCTGACATTTCATATACTAAACCATTTTATTCTATTTGTTAAGAACATACGTAATCAACAGATGTATTAATTATGAAAGTGATGATTAATTGCAGCCCCGATGGAAATATTCTTGTTTTGCTCCGTAGATTCAGTGCAGCCCTAACACACAGTTGTGATTATTTTGTGACGATTATTTATATATATATATATATATATATATGGTTAAAGTGCTGACTCTGAGCTTTAATTAAAGGGTTGTAACAACCACATCAGATGAAAAGTGTAGGAGCTGAAGCCACCGTTCTCAGAAATTGGAGGCAAAATGTATAAAGAAACATAAGAAACCCTGATTACTCAACACAGATGTGAAAAGCATCAAAACCTTTAAACTGAAAGTTGTTTCATTTCACTATCAAACATGCTGGATGGAGCTCAGAGCCAAAAAAAAACAAAACAGGAAATGTGTCATCATCCAAATACTTTTGGACTGCGTTGCTCATTTCCCCAAAATGCACCCTGACATATTTATCATCTTAGCAAACTTTTTGGATTGCCCTCTGGAATTTAAAACACACATTTCACTCTTCCTCCACTCTTGCTCACGGTCTCGCGTTACGTTCTCTTCTCTAACAACGACCCACGTCTACGTTCCTCCCATAACACCCGAGGGTGTGAATACTTTGTAAAAGGTGAAAACAAGCGACTTGAAAGCTAAATCCTCCAGAAAGCAACATGTTCTCATCAATCACAGCTAGAAAACAACCACAACAAGTCAACTTTCATCACATTTTTCTTCCCGCTCCCGGTGAGCGCTTCTTAATTTGGTCCCTCACTGGTTAAACGAGGTCGCTGTTAATGTCACCTATGCGACTCCTCCCTGGGACCTTTTTGTTGTACTTGATGGAGCTTACTGGCCTGCAGCGTCCCTGAGGGAACAGTCCAGATTGGGCACTGGGGGATTAAACTGGTCCGGGAGAGTTAATCTCAGGACATTTGTTTCCCCCCGTGGTCTCGGATTGAGAGGGTTTTTTATTTATTGATTAGCCCCTGATGGGTCGCTAGGCATCCACATGTTGTCCTCCTGCCTTTTCCCTAAACCCATGCATGCCAAAGATTTAATGGGGGGATTTAGGAGCTTAACTGCCACTGCATGAGCTTGGGGTTTTATTGCATTACTCCCCATTAGGTTCTCCTCTTTTAGACCCATCCAAGAGTTGTTTCCTCTTGGCAACAGGAGGCCTTCATATAACAATTTGCTCTCTGTTTCCTCCTCTTGATTCCTACAGTTTTCTTTTTTTTTAATGTGTACACAATGCAGCCTGTGTGCCTCATGCCCAATTACGACAGGCTGTGATGTTCACTGAGATCAGCTCGCTATAAAATGATGAAGTGCAAACAGCATAAAAAAACAAGGGGGGGGGGGGGGACTCCCTCGGCCCAAAGCGTTCTTATTTCAACATCAATGGCTGGAAACAACTTCCTACAAACACACACACACACACACACTTGTGTGTGTGCTCAACACTTAAAGCCGACCCAACCTGCAGCTTTGAGACTCTTTGTGTTTCACACACAGCAGAGGTCAAATCTGACATTTCAATAAGTCCTCCACCTTATTCAAATACATGAGGAGCTGGTTTGGTAGCTGAAAGACAGAGAGGAAGGAGAGAAAGACTGAGAGAGAGCGAGATAGATGGAGAAAGACAGAGAGAGAGACAGACATACAGACTGAAAGAAGGAGAGAAAAACAGAAACAGCGAAAGTGTCACGGGAGTTCACAGATAGGACCCAAACGCAAGACCACAGGAGACAGAAGTGAATGTTAAACAGGCTTTATTTATAGACAGGTGGGTGCAGGTGTGGAGCCCGTGGTCCGACACCCGAGTGGCAGATCGACAGTGTGATGTCCCGTGGCTCGACACTGGAGAGTTGACAGATCGACGGTGTGAGTCCCGTGGCTCGACACTGGAGGGCTGGTGAGTTGACGGCGTGAAGTCCCGTGGCTCGATACTGGAGTCGACAGAGTGTAATCCGTAGACCACAACGAGAGCAGAGCGGCAGAGCGCATCCACAAAACACAAGGAGGGCAGAGCGGCGAAGTGTAATCCACAGACACAAGGAGGGCAGAGGAGCGGAGTGTAATCCACAGACACAAGGCGGGCAGAGGAACCACGGGGTTTCAGCGGGAGAAGACGGTACGACCTGACACTCCCAGACTGCAGGACCAGAGTTTATATAGTGGCAGGCTACTCATTAAGGGGCCCTGAGTCTGGTGTGTCAGGCTGCAGGAGGTGATCAGCTTGAGTGTCCTCAGCCGTGCACGATTAAGGGTGCGGCCCTGGGAGGTGTCTGAAGGCAGAGGACAAACAGAGCACATGGCACACCACAACAGACAGGGGAATCCTGGATCCTGACAGTACCCCCCCCTTAAGGCACGGATTCCAGACGTAACACAAGACCCAACACAGGGCGGGTGGAGGGGGTCCGGAGGAGGGATGTCCCCACAGCTAGAAGGCCGACTAGGGTGGGCGGCGGGGGTCCGGAGGAGGGGTGACAGGATCTGACCCGCCACGGGGCCGCCGAAGAGCGTCGGCCCCCGGTGCTCCGGCGGACGGCCGGGAGGGCAGAAGGGCTCCGGACACGGGTGCTCCGGCGGACGGCCGGGAGGGCAGAAGGGCTCCGGACACGGGTGCTCCGGCGGACGGCCGGGAGGGCGGAAGGGCTCCGGCCCCGGGTGCTCCGGCGGGCGGCCGGGCGGGCGGAAGGGCTCTGGAGAATAGGATGCTGGTGCCGCAGTGGCAGGTACTGGAGGTCTCTGCTGCTCCGCGACGGCAGCGGGCACTGGAGGCCGCTGCTGCTCAGAGACGGCAGCGGGCACTGGAGGTCGCTGCTGCTCAGAGACGGCAGCGGGCACTGGAGGTCGCTGCCGCTCAGAGACGGCAACTGGAGGTCGTTGCGCCTCTGGGACGGCGGCCGGGTGTGGGAGAGGCTGCGGCACGGAGGCGGCGACAGGAACTGGAGCGGACTGCGGCGCTGAGGCGGCAGGAACTGGAGCGGGCTGCGGCGCTGAGGCGGCAGGAACTGAAGCGGGCTGCGGCGTAGAGGTGGCAGCGGCAGGAACTAGAGCTGGCGCTGCGGCGGCAGGAACTGGCGTAGAGGCGGCCGCGGCAGGAACTGGAGCTGGCGCTGCGGCGGGAACTGGGACTGCGGCGGCAGGAACTGGAGCTGCGGCGGCAGGAACTGGCGCTGCGGCGGCAGGAACTGGAGCTGGCCCTGCGGCGGCAGGAACTGGAGCTGCGGCGGCAGGAACTGGAGCTGCGGCGGCAGGAACTGGCGCTGGCCCTGCGGCGGCAGGAACTGGAGCTGCGGCGGCAGGAACTGGCGCTGGCCCTGCGGCGGCAGGAACTGGAGCTGCGGCGGCAGGAACTGGAGCTGCGGCGGCAGGAACTGGAGCTGCGGTGGCAGGACCAGCGAGCGGCTCTGGCTCCGCGGCCGCGAGGTCCGGGGATAGCTGCGGCTCCGAGACCACAGCTGGGACTGGAGGTCGCTGCTGCTCCGGGACGGCAGCGGCAGGACCTGGAGGTCGCTGCTGCTCCGGGACGGCAGCGGCGGGAACTGGAGGTCGCTGCTGCTCCGGGACGACAGCGGCGGGAACTGGAGGTGGCTGCTGCTCCGGGATGACAGCGGCGGGAGCTGGAGGTCGCTGCTGATCTGGGACGGCAGCGGCGGGAACTGGGGGTCGCTGCTGCACTGCGACGGCGGCGGCCGGGACTGGAGGTCGCTGCGGTACGGAGACGGCGGCGGCCGGGACTGGCGCAAGCTGTGCCGCAGAGGCGGTAGGAACCGGAGCTGGCTGTGGTGAAGAGGTGACAGGAACAGGAGCTGGCTGCAATGCAGTCTGACTACGGGGAGCCGGAGTCGGCCGGGCCACCGAGTGTTCCGCTACCCTTGCATGGCTCCGTCTCCGGCTGAGAAGGTGCTTGACCATATACTCAGAGTTCCCCAGAGGGTCAAAAACTCTCATCAGAGCAGTCACAAAGTCCACATACCCCACAGTATTAGGCTGGTCGCTGCTCACTGTGTACATGGCCCAGTCCAAAGCCCTTCCCCGCAGTAAGCAGACCACGTAAGACACCTTGGACCTGTCTGAGGCGAAAGTCAGGGGCTGTCGGTCAAACACCCGTTGGCATAGCAACAGGAAGCCTTGACACTTCCCCAGTGTTCCATCATAGGGACTCGGAACCGGCACGGGGGATTCCCAGACCGGCGGAGCGAGGACAGGCGGGAATAGTGCGGGTGCTGGAACTGGTGGAGACTTGACTGTCCGGGCTAGTTCCTGCAAGATGCGGCCAACCCCAGAGACCTCACCTGCCATGGATTGCAGGGCTTGACGCATCTCCATGAGCATCTGCTGGGGTGCCTCCAGCTGCGTGCTATGTCCGGCCAGCGTAGCTGCTCCTGTGGTTGCTGGGTCCATTATGGTCAGGTCGTTCTGTCACGGGAGTTCACAGATAGGACCCAAACGCAAGACCACAGGAGACAGAAGTGAATGTTAAACAGGCTTTATTTATAGACAGGTGGGTGCAGGTGTGGAGCCCGTGGTCCGACACCCGAGTGGCAGATCGACAGTGTGATGTCCCGTGGCTCGACACTGGAGAGTTGACAGATCGACGGTGTGAGTCCCGTGGCTCGACACTGGAGGGCTGGTGAGTTGACGGCGTGAAGTCCCGTGGCTCGATACTGGAGTCGACAGAGTGTAATCCGTAGACCACAACGAGAGCAGAGCGGCAGAGCGCATCCACAAAACACAAGGAGGGCAGAGCGGCGAAGTGTAATCCACAGACACAAGGAGGGCAGAGGAGCGGAGTGTAATCCACAGACACAAGGCGGGCAGAGGAACCACGGGGTTTCAGCGGGAGAAGACGGTACGACCTGACACTCCCAGACTGCAGGACCAGAGTTTATATAGTGGCAGGCTACTCATTAAGGGGCCCTGAGTCTGGTGTGTCAGGCTGCAGGAGGTGATCAGCTTGAGTGTCCTCAGCCGTGCACGATTAAGGGTGCGGCCCTGGGAGGTGTCTGAAGGCAGAGGACAAACAGAGCACATGGCACACCACAACAGACAGGGGAATCCTGGATCCTGACAGAAAGACAGACAGAAAGACAGAAAGAGAAAGACAGAACTGGTCCTGACCTCATAATTTCCTGTAAAGTGTCCTCTCTGTGTCTCTGTGGTTCCGTCTCTCTTTAATTCTTTGATTGTCTTTGAGTGGAAACATTCAGAACATTAACACACAATGCCTTCATCAAAAAAACTGATAAATGATCCAAAAAAAATGGCTGATGGGAGGTTCTTACAAAAAAAGGCAAACAGTCCAAACCATCAATAACGTATCAATACAGCAGGACTGTCATTGATCTCTCCTCGTGGAGGGAATAGATCCTATGTTTTACCACGCTTCCATTCATTCCCTTTAAAAGTGCTCTATTTTTGGGGGCAGGTTTTATTTGTCTTCACGCTGCCGCTCTCACATCTCCTCTCTCAGCTCCGTGGAAGAAATAAATGTATATTAGGACCAACAAGAAGTCTGAAAGCATGATTTATTCATTCAGCGTCGGCACCGTAACGCGCGGTCCTCATTGTTTCTCTTCATTATGATGACGAATTTAATCTGGAGGGACGGAATCCTCGAATAACGCAAAGCTGCATAAACCCCGGATTTGCAGACCGCCCCGCAAAAGAGAAATAATTAAACAGATATAAGCTACACACGCGCGGTTTCACCCAATTATCTCCGTAATCGTTGCAAATTGACCCAAAAGAGAAACAATAAACTGGTTGGAAAATAATAGCTGGTCCGACTGCGCAATCATCAACATTTTAATCTAAGATTACGCACCAAAACAAAGGTGGAATTAAACCATCTCGCTGTGTTTTGTTAGGAATAAAAACGATAAACGATATTAATCTGATATCATGCGCATGTGCTCGAGCATTTTTTTTGTTGTTGGATAAAAGTGAAAGAGGAAACGTTAAGTGCACATGAGGAAGATGAGGCTGTGAGGGGTGTAGCCGACCAGCAGGCTGGCTGACACTCCGCTCGTGTACTTTGCACACTCAAAAAACTGCAGCGGAAAAAAACTCCCACGGAAACGCCAAACGCACACTTTGGATTTAATTGATTACACCTCGTGTGTGTCCATCAAAAGAAACAGAACCGGGCGCGTTATCTGCCATAGTTTTATTTTTTCCTCGTTCAAAGATTTTGAAAGCGCAGTTTCTCTCCCCCCCCTCCCCACCACTCCTCTTCCTCCTCCTCCTCCTCCTCCTCCTCCTCCTGAACGCCATAACCCGCCATGTTGAAAGTGGCTTGACATTTTTTTGGCAGAGTCCGGTATTCTCCGATGGCTTTTACGCACCTTAGGGTGACGAAGGAAAAAGAAAATTCCCCCAAATGACTCATCTATATGTGAATGACTGCAATAAGTCACTGTGGAAACAACTTGGCGCGCGCATCAAACACACAATTATACACAAAAACACCTTAAAATAACGTGCCAACTGTCACTCTTGCAGATAATTTAAATTCACGTGATATTTAAAAACATGACAGACAAAAACACAACGCTATAAACCATAGAGTGCCACGAGACAGCGTCCTCTCAGCCCCAGGTGAAAGCTGTTAATTTACAGCGCGTGAGAGACACTTTGAGCAACTTGGGCTCGTGAACGAACGCTCGCGACTATCTTCTCGTTTCTACAGAAACCGCCTCGGGAGCACTTCGTGTTTTTTTTTTGATAAATTAACTCTCCCCGTGTTTATTCCGTCGACAGAACAAAAAACGCAGCAACCACGGGAAACCCTTCCAGGACCGCGCGTGCGAGCCGTCACCTGTCTTACCTGTCCAAGTTTTTTGTCGCCTCTCCGTCTCGAGACCCCCTCTGTTTTCTCTCTCTCTCGCGTGCTCGCTCTCTCTCGCTCGCTCTCTTCTCCTCGTTCGCGTGAGCCCGAGCACAGCAACGCGAGGGACGTCTTTCAGCTGCTGCCCCCGATTCAATATGGCATCTCGCTTCTGCGCATGTCCAAAAAAACCCCATCTACAGATATTTTTCAAGCCAACTCCTTCATGGACCTTTTTTTGTGTGTGGAGCAACAAAGAAAATGTCTCTTCATTTTGTTTTATATAAAATAAAAGGAAAGTAAAGTTCAGTCGCCAGTAAAACCCGGACAACTGTGATGCTCCAAAGATGCGTCATTTAGTTTTCTTATTAAAGGTTATTCTGATGCAATGTAAATATATATTTCAATCTAAATCAATTAGTCATTGTTGGCTGCTGAAATTAAATCTAATCTGTCACTTTGTGTGTTTACAGCTACTTCGTTGAGCCAATAACCACTAAAGTTGTATCATTAACAGGAGGAGAAACACTCCTAATCATCAACAAAACATGAAAGTGTTCATAAAATAAATATAACTATAGATGATTATAGCAGCAACACAACTGCCCCCTCATCTCAAGCTGCTTCGGTGCACCAATAACCCTGAAAAGTCAATAATTTATTATCTGTTTATAACCATTTGTCCTTTTGACTACTTCGTCTTGCTCCATTATTTTTTTTTTGGGGGGTTTTGGCAATCACTTTTCTCCAAACGGCTCTTGAGAAATACCCAAAGAGTTTGTTATATTAATGGGGCCATGTCTTATCAAAGTCAACAGTATCCTCTAGTGGTAGGAGCGCATTGCACCACGTTTAATAGTCATGCCGTGGGTTCAAAAGTCGCCACATATTTCCATAAACATAAGCCAGTCCCAGTGGGGCTGAACCACCCTGAACTCTCATGGAAATCTTTTTGGCTTCGAAAGTGAAACCTACATGATTACCGCCGGCACAACACGAGGTTTGTTTGGGGCATTTTCTAAAGGTTAAAGTTAAATAAAAGCATGTTCCTCTTAAAACATGGAAGTTGACTCTTGACATTTGAGAAACAGCATGTGTAACAAAATAAAAGCCAAAGGTTTATTGTCCACTAAACCTTTGAGTGTATATTGTTTTATTATTTTTCTGGGAATCCCCTGGAAACTTCACCAAAATCCCCCGACTTTCACCCTTATCTTCTTCTCTTAGGATCATGAAACTAAAAGGAAATATGTGACGCACTCATATTAATAAGTCAACAGAAATACCGTGATGCATTTCTGTCTGTTTGGCTTGATTTCACCTGGAATATAACGTGGCTACAACATATATGGATGTTGGAAAATACATGTCACGTATAAAAGTTAATTTTCTTTCGTGCATATTTCATAACTGAGAGTCTTTAGAGACATGGATGTTTGGCAAAATGGAAAACCTTAAACAGCGTTTGAAGATAAATAACATTACCTAAAAACTATTACAGCGAAATGAAAGAGGTCCCTGCGAGGTGTTTCTGATTATGGTTTTAAGAAAAAGCAGAAATCAATTCGTGGGTCAGCAAAATATGAGAGGTCGCCAGATGAATAAAATTAATATTTATTTTCCGCAAACTTCAGTTTATATTTTAAAGCTTTTCCCATTTTTTTGCTCTTTTCATGTGAAATACTGCATAAATTCAGCTTGAATAAACAACCTTCAAATTCAACAATATCAGAAGGATAAATGTGCTTCATTTTAAGGAAACAGGAGCCAAACAGGTTTAAGGAGAAAGTCGCCAAAGACTCCAACAAATAGGCTTCAAAACAAGTGTATAGGCTATGACACAGTGGTGCAATTTATTTGATCATAGCTGCAATACGGATTTTATTTTGAAACCTGTAACGGGAAGTCCAGCGTTGCATTTTGCGGCGGCGGATCTGAATCATAAAGACACAAAGGAACCATAAAGACCGGAGGAGAGGCGCTCGTGCCGGTGCGATGCCGCTGGAGGAACAGATGGTTGGAGCGTGCGCGCCCTGCTCCATTAATCTGCAGAGAAGAGGCTTTTCCAAGCACGCGCGAGAAAGGATTATGCCCCCCCCCTTTACACACACACACGCACACACACGCACACGGCGTGCAATTTGTGCATGAGACCGCAAACTGCACGACGCAGACAACCGGTTTTTCTTTTTTGTTTTGGCAATGATTCAAGTTTCAGAAGCAGGTTAAGCATCTTCTAAAGCTTCAAAGAACTATATAAAGCGGGAAACTAAAGATATTCTCATTCCTTTTATGTCGTTTTTGTAGTCAAATAAAGCAAGTCATTTATTAATTTAGGCCATCTATTTGTGCTTTAATCCCAAATCTCCAACAAATCTGGCGGAATAATGGTGATAATAATGGTGCATAAATTGCTAAATACAGCATGTGGAGTATTAAAAAAAGGTGTGAGGGTCAGTTAATAAATGAAATCATTGGATTTTAAGTTTCACTATGTCAAAGCGTTCTGTCTGCAGCTCAAGAGAATGTTAATGATGTTCATGTGAATAAATGCAGGTTTTTGAAAGTGTTTGCTTCTGCGCATGCGGCTGTGTTGTCATCTAAACAGTTGGATTTATATAAATCACATTTCAGAGCCAAACGCACTCCCATAAGAATGTATGTGGAATGATCCAAGTCAAAACTTTTTTTGACTTGGATCAAAACTATATTTTATACTTATTTAGTTAAATCAAAGCATTTGTCCGATCAATGAATAACCTTAATTGTCTTCTCTGAGTGACTGTTAGCCTCCACGTTGACTCACCTGCAAGGTTTCTAATCCTCTAAATTGACAATCAATTGATCATGTTGTGATTAATGATCCTCTACCTCTCTTCATTCATACATATAGCTTATTGACACACTTTGAATTGAAATATATCCTATATATTCACGTGAGGCAGAGATTGCCACAAACCAAAAAGGACCTCGCGCACTCTCAAGTGAATTCTGCTGCGAGATTCTGCGTCAAAGTAGACGAGCTAACAGGAAGTTAAGTCAACTTTACTTCAAAATAAAAAAGGGGGAAAACGCAGTCAAGATGGGAACAAAAGAATAGGAATGTGTGGATTATTTACTTTACTGTTTTTCATGTAAATCCCAAGCAAGACAGCAGCGTAAACACTTGAAATAAAAGGCAGCAGACAAAATAATACGCCTACTAAATCAGATAGTAAGAAGAAACAAGTATACAGTCAATTGAAATAGGAGTCATTTACCATAGAATTTACAAAAGTCTTGACTTTTGCCAGAAGTATCAGATTCCTCAATTTCTGTTGCAAACATAAGTGGCAGAAAACATGAAGGCTTTCTGTCCAATCTCTGGTCGTACATTTAGGCAGACAGCAGATGAACATATTTAGGGAAGAAATTAAAATATATATATAGGCTTTTGCCATCTTTATATTCAAGATTATTTTCAACAATCTTCCGCTATCTGCCCATAACTGTTTAAACTGAGTCCCTATGTTGCTGTCTGTCGTTATTTTACTTTGTTTATAACTATTTAATGATACAAAATGAATATAAATCAACTGAGCTCACATATCTAAACATGTTAAGGTTGTTTAAAAAAGTAGAAATTGTAATATGTAATATTTAGAGGACACATCGAGGAACAGATTGTCACAGTTTGTAATCCATCTCTTTGTTTTTCTGCCAAGCTGTTCCAAGAGAAACCGGAAGTTACTTTTATTTTTGAAATATTTAAACCGGAAGCAAGCACTTTTCTGCGTATCGTCGATGTCATAAACATGGGTGTGAGTCAGATCATCGATTCTCTTGTCCTCTTTTGCGTCACGAGATGGAGCATCAGCCTCTGGCAACATTGAAGAAAAACGTAACCTCGAATTAAAAACTGGAAATAGAAATCTGGCGGTTTGTTGTCCTCGAGTAAAGAAAGGTTAAGCTCGTCTTAGTGCTCCTTTTGTTGTTGTTGTTGTTTTATCCGTCAACATGGACATGTACGGATACAGCGGGGTGCTCCCGGTGAAAAGATTGGTGTTTGAAGTCACAAACATGTCCGACATCAACAAGGCGAGTCCTCGCGGCTGCGATAACGGAGCTCTGACGGACAAGTTCGGCGTCCTGATCCAGGGACTGCTGGCCATCGTCGCCTTCAGCACGCTGATGTGTGAGTACCTGAGGCGAACCTCTTTAACTTTAATATCACAGTCTTTATGTGTGTGTTATATGGGGAGAGTATGCATGAAACGCAACGTGCAGAAACGTGCTATTTAAAGGGCTGCTCGCGTCCACGTGGCGTTGTGTTGACGTTTGTTTCCTGCAGAGCTTCTGCGGCGTCGCACCAATTTCCATTGAAAAATATGACTTTATTATTGCTTTGCTTGTCGACTGAAAAATAAACCCACATTGAACACTTGTTAAACATAACTTGACTAATAAATCTTCTCCACTAACGTCGGCATGAATTGAAAACTGTAAACAAAACATTTTATGAGGAAAATGTATTTATTTTGTGACTTGAAATCGCTGCAAACATCTTCCACCTCCACAAAATAGACGCTATGCACGTTTCTTTAAGTACATATTGTAATACATTGACCCAAATTAAGCATACATGATAAGTTGCACACTGGTTTGTGAGGCTGAAAGCAAAGCAGCACCACAAATTGCCATATTTTGAAGGAAAGTGTCGTGATGGTCTCTCTCTATGGCGGGGTTTTGGTGACAGGGCTTCGTTGTTGATGCCCTTTAATGACCAAAACACCTGCTTACAACATGCATATTAAATCTCAGTGAAATTCAACATTGATTTGAACTCCAGATCTGTTTTCAGCCTCGTAGCATCACAGTGGAGAGAAGTTCAGCCCCTCACAGTGTTCTCGAGTGCCTTAACAGCAAAAACAAGCTGCTCCTTTCACAGCCACGGTGTGGATTTAATCTGAACAATGGCTGCTGACTGCCAAACAACTTGTGATTCTGAGGCAGCTGACTCTGAGAATGTCGGGCATCTGAACCACTTTTGGCACCACAGGCCATGTTCAACACTTCTGCAGCTGTCCCAGACTGGAAGGTGGGATTGAGTCAAGTAGGAACACTTGAGTCCTTTAGGAACTTATTGTGGTTTGCGTCAATGCACGTGCACTCAAATGCAACCTCTGATGATTTCCTGATGACTTCCTGGATTACATTTAAGAACACATTGACTTTATTCCAAAACCAGGTGTCTTGGCTCTCAGTTGATTGAAAAATATACGAATCAATTCACATATTTGAGCTAATTGTGTAACTATACGTGTTGTATATTCTTTCTTTTTATCTCAAATCAGAGCCAAAATGCAACATGAAAATGACATAAATGCAAACGCCTGTACATCGTGTGAAGCATGAACTTATTTCTTGAGTGTCGGCACATTATCTAATTATTAAAGTGTCGTTTAAAAAATGCAAGCAGCCAGTTTGAGAGCAGTAGAAGCCTCGGAGCAGTGCGGCGTTGCAGAATTAGGCCTCGAGTGTGACTGCGATCAATGAGCTCTAACCTCCACTCAGTTACTTATTAGAAGAGAAATCAATACCCCCTCCTCTTTCTTTCCCCTCCGCTCCTGTTCTCAGCATGCGTCTGTGTCATTCTTGGTCAAAGCACATGCGTCTGTTAATATTTATAGCACATTATTGGTGTGCAGCGGCGCATTCAGAGCCCTTCAGCTATGATCCCGGTGGCGGAGTCACAGCCGAGGCCGCCTCGTGCATCCCCGTCACTGACCTGTGTTTAGAGTCCTCAGAGCTGCTTCTGTGAGTTTCCTTCCATTGAGTCGTCACTAGTCCTGCACTCGCGTAATCCAGACGAAACGCTGAGCAACACAGTTCTTTCATCTTAAAAACAGTCCGATTTAAGCATTTTTAGTTTTATTAGTCGGCCTATTTTCAGAGCAAATGTTGAGAATCTTACTCTGATGTCTAATTTGTACAATGACTGCTTTTCCAAAGACTTCTGAGATCAATTTGACACACTTTAAATCCACTTCATTTGTGTGTCCAACATCCTCAACCTCTAAAGCTTTAAAAAATGTTTTACTTGTAAGCGATATAGGGCTGCAAACACAAATCCGATTCATAGATACATCGGTTATTCTGGAAAAAATAATAAAAAATGCCCGTCACATTTTCCCAAAGCCTTAAAGGACTTCTTCGTGGAACAAAACTCCCAAAATATTTCATTTACAATGACATAAATCAGGGAAAAGCTTAACTCTTAACTATTTTTGAGGAGCTGGGATCAGTGAATGCTGAGCTTGTGCTCGCTCCTGCCTTCACATGCCCAGTCCCGTTCTCTGACCTTGTTAGACGAGATGGAGGAACGGCGGGCGTCTGTTCGCCCTGAGCCCGGTGGGGAGGAGCCGAGTGTTGTGGCTACGTGAGAAAAAACACAATATGTCAACGTCTGTGTTTCGTCTGTCCTGCAGAGGGATGAGGCTCACGACGAAGATCAAACGAACCGCAGAGAAACTGCATTACATGTGTTGTTTAAAGTCTAGTTATAGTCTAGTTTAAAGTCTAGTTTAAAGTCTAGTTATTGATTCGTTGATTGACTTCCTCTATTTGTTTGCAGTGAAGAGGTTCCACGAGCCTGTAGGGATCAGACGACCGTGGAGGATCTGGTCAGACATGTTTCTTCTTCTCTTTTCTCTCCTCCTACGTCATCCTGTCCTTCATTCCTACATGTGACACACTTACGTAGACGAGTAAAGTCCCTTAAAGTAAAGAAAATGTTGGTTGAACCCTTAATTCCTCTCAAGGATTCATCAAAAGAACCAATCCGGACAATAAGAACCTTCACATTTCTCCTCCTATATTATCCTGCTGTCTAGTCTGTGACTATCATCCTCGGGGTTTCTGGGCTTTAAAATGTTGAGAAAGATAGAACGCAGTGGAATAAAGAAGTCAAATTCATTTTCAACACGGTCCATCTTCCTTTTCCAGGTTTTTTGACACGTCCAAGCAGGCCATCGGTGCTCTGTTCATCCACTTTGCCAACGTCTTCCTGTCCACGCTGACTGAAGAGGACCCGTGCTCCCTGTGAGTTGTTGATCAGCACAAACCAGTCGCGATACGACGTGAAGGGGTGCCTCACTGAGAACCTTTCCTTTTCTTTACTCCAAGGTACCTGATGAACTTCCTGCTGGACGCCACGTTGGGCATGCTGGTCATCTGGCTGGCGGTGAAGTTGGTGTCCAAACTAGTGGAGTACAAGCAGTGGACGCTGCTCATGTTTGGAGAATATGGTGAGGGAGAAATCAGTGCTTTTCTTTACGTCTTTCCGTTTTTTAATTTTCCCTTTTTTAAACATAAAATGCCCGAGAGGTTGTTTTTATGAATCGAATGGAAAATTACGCTGCAGCTGTGGTTTGTGCCACCGGAGGGCGCTGGAGACCCTCTGGAGCAGGACGGGGAGGAGAGCCAGCACCTCCAGCTGCAAACCTCTGGAAAACAGTCCCAGTGGCTTCAGAGGGGGATTATCATACATCGCGCCGCTGCTCTCGTCTTTTGCGTTCCTTCTTCGTGTGACTAAAAACTTCACTCAAACAACTTCTGAGTTCATATTTGATCAGTGGTTTGTTCCTTTCTTTCTTGTTTCACCCTCTAGTTCCTCTTCTTCTCTCTCCTCCCTTCTTCCTGTCTTAATGACAGACTGCTCCTCCTTTGTGTCTGCTGCGCTGAGACACCTGTGTGACAGATATTTTTGGAAATGTGTAGGTTTACGTCCTGCAAAAGATGCAGAATAGTTACTGCAGTTATTATTGAAATGCATTCTTCATCTTGGACGTAGTAGTTTAAAGTATTTGTTTACAGTGAAATTATGTTAAAGCCACAGAGTTATGTCTTGGATGTTGGACATATTACACTGAATGTGTCATGCAAACATGTGACATACAGGAGATCAAAATCTAAATAAATAAAATTACAAAACAAGAAAAAAATGTGGATGTGCCAAAATAAATAAAATTGAAATAAAAACATGATTCTGGTGGGCTAAAATAAATAAAATAATACATTTGTGTAGTTTTTCTCATTAAAATAATTCTGGTGTGCCAGAAGAAATGCATACAAAATATAAAATTGCATCTTTTAATCCTACTTTTGATTCCACCAGCATATGAAGAGCGACTGTGCTTGAAATCCTAAATCCTGAAGTGTTTGTATGTGATGTTCGTCCCCCTCTTGTTCTCCAGGTGACCCCCCCCAGGCGGCGGCATGGCTGGGTCAGTGTGGCGTCTACCTGCTCATCATGGTGCTGGAGAAAGCTGTGATCAGCCTGGTGCTGCTCGTCCCCGGATGGTCCAAAGTAAGAACTCCAGACGGAAGCTTGTGCTGCTATCGGGTCCGATGAAACACGAGGAAATGGTCGAATATGAGCACGAACCAGATTTTACCTCAACTAATACAGATTTTCAACCTTTTTACAGTTATCTTTTTTTAATATACCCAAACCAATCTTGGCCAGGTCAACCAGATTATAACAATCTTCTCTTATTTATATTTTGTCGTTTTAAATCCTCTGCTAGCACCGAGAGACGTGCGCCATCACGACCAGTGAGCGAAACCAAACAAGTGGAGGATAAAAAAACGACTTTCTTTCGATTCGAATGGAAACATAGACGCAGTGTTTACGCATTAGAAGGACAGTTTGTTTGCATGACACTGGGGATCATATTTGTTTATTCAAATTAGCTTTTTTCATAGCAGCCGATGCCCTTCTAAGGAGTACAGAGGCGTGTTATTTGTTTATTTCTCATTCATCCGTCTCCAGATAGAAGGAGTTTTGTTTCGTAAAGCTCTGGAGACACTAATTACTTTGTTTAGAGATGGTTTCCATGCTCTTTGGAACTCTGATTATAAATACCAGTATTATTAATAGTGACGCTAACTTATGCGGTGCAGAATGTAGTGTAGTCTCTCCGTACTTCAGTCTTCCTCTTTGTGTTTGTTCTACATGGTTATGGCCCATTTCAATCAGATTTAATGATATTGCATCATTGATATTCTTACGATGCAATCTTAATTGAAGTGAAATGAGAAGAATTCAGTTTTATAATCACATGTACATGGTGGTATTTAAACACTCTATTAAAATCAAGAGTTGGTTCATCTCATTAGAGCCTCTTCACTCGCAACAGCTCGTTGTTGTAGCTGAAGTCAGTGCATTAACGTCTCCTCCTCTCTCCTCCTCTCTCCTCCTCTCTCCTCTCTCCTCCTCTCTCCTCCTCTCTCCTCCTCTCTCCAGTTGCAGGAGGTGCTGCTGAGCTACATCGCTGACCCTCAGCTGGAGCTGGTGCTGGTCATGCTCATCCTGCCCTTCATAGTGAACGTGAGCAGCACTCTCATGAGCTAGCTGTCGAAGGGACAGTGCAGATTATTAGAAGTCTGGTTGAATGAGAACCAGCACGAGAGCAAAGTAATCTATTCCTTTGTGTTTAAAGTATGTTTTACTGCTGCTGGTACTCCCTCTACTGTCATTAATACACTGACTATGTAGAAGTACCTCATTCAACCCCAGCTCAAACAAGTCCTTCAAAGAGTTTTAGTCCACCTCTGCAGCGTCAGTGACCCCGGTCTCGTCTCTCTGGCTCTCCCCTGTAGTCCGTCATGTTCTGGGTGGTGGACAGCCTGATGATGAGGAAGTACAAGACGACGAAGAGCCTGGACGACTCCTGCGACTGCTCGGTGAAGAAGGCCGACCCGCTGCCCTGGGCGAGCAGCGAGGAGTCGCGGGTGAGAATGACCGATAGGACGGATGCTTTAATGAGCGCAGAGCAAAGTGAGCTCTTGTTTACAGCCGTTCACCGTTTTTTTTTAGTCTCTGACGTAATTAAATCACCGCTTTCGTTCTCGAGATCATCTCCGTTCGTGTTCTTTAGATCTGTAATTGGGAATCGAGACAAGGATCACATCCAAAACTACGCTTCAAGCTTTCTCATGTTTTTTGTTTTCCATGTTTTGATTGTTCAGTGTTTATTTAAATTCCAGTTGGCATTTAAAAGTCTGAAAGTTTTAATAATTAAACAGTCTAAATACTCTAAATAAGTCAAATGCTTGCTCACCAGACCACTTCGGAGCGGTCGGACGGAACGGTTTCGCTGGAGCCGTTTCCCAAACAAGAATGTGACTTTAAGACTGTAATGTGTGTGAAAATGGGCGTCGATGGTCGATGTACCCACACCGTCACGCTGGGTGTCAACCGCACCTGTTGTTTTGGGGGGATGAGCACAGCGCACACACACACACACACACACACACATACACACACACACGCACACACACACACACATACACACACATGATCTAATGAGAAATCAGTCCAAGAAACACTGAGTCAGGCTGTTCCCGCTTTCCTTCTTTGTTACAGTTGAGTTTGTGGATTCTGGTTTTCTGTTTCTGAGGTTTCATTCCACCACAACAATAAAAATTCGACATGTTTTTGTAATTCTTAGTTCTTTTGGACAGCATCTCGTTTATTCGTTCTCATGCCGAAAGTGCAGAAGCCCGTGAGGTCAGTCTCTGGACAAACGTAGAGCAGGTGCTGTCATGCTTTTAGATTTTTGAATTTCTTCTGCAAATTTAAAATGCGAGTTTGGGGGGGGGTGGTGGTCAGAACTACGGTCACAATGCTGCAGTTGTTGCTGCTGCATGTGACATCGAGGTTCTAGTGGAGACGATGATGTCACTGTTGGAGACAGTGATACCCTCTTTGTCTTCATCCCGATCTCTGAATCTGCTCATGTCAGCTTCCCCACATGTCCAACCCGAACACAAAGCAACATATGGAGGGATTTATAATGCCGTCAATGTTATACAGTTGTGGAATGTTGCTCATGTGGGACTTGAATCCCTGCTGCTGCAGGAGAGCCAATAAATGGATATTTTCCGCTTTAGATCGGGAATGCAGAACTGAGATATTTCCCAGAATGCAAACATAAAAGGGCCGACAACTACTCGACTGTACTTTGTCTTTTAGCTTCTTGTTCGTCTTCTCTCAGGTCCTGCTGGCCATGGAGACGGACACAGACGAGGCTTCAGAGGGGGAGGAAGACCCTGGCGACGTGGGACCAGTGACTGTGCAGTCCTCTGGAGGACCGCTGAGACCCAGCTGGGTGGCGGTTTAAACCCGGGTGATGTTACCTCCCACACGTCCATCCGCTATCCACACGCAACACACTCTCAAGAGCCTTAATATGAGCACAAACAACCACAACTGAACGAGTGGGTGTCTCTGTCCTCTGTCCTCTCTGCACGCTGGGGACTTTCTCTGTCCTCTGTCCTCTCTGCACGCTGGGGACTTTCTCTGTCCTCTGTCCTCTCTGCATGCTGGGGACTTCTGTAAATGATGTTGCTCTAAAGAGAGTAATTTATCTCGTATTCCAAAGAGGAGCGAGCGAGTGAAGTACAATATTTGACTCATATAATCACGTCAAATCCACCTTTTTAATTCAGGTTTGATTCTAGTCATTCCTCTGGCTGCTTATTTAAACCATGCAAATGTTATTTTTTTCTGCAGTTATGACGGACCAAACATGTTGAAAGAAGCGGTTATATGGAAAAAATAAATGCATATATGGAAATAGTTTCACGTCATGGTGTAAAGGACCAGGTCACGCTATGTTCCTGCAATGATTGTCATATTCGTTGTAAATGATGGAGGACTGGAGACAACACTGAGATTTTCAGAATAATGTCAGAATATTTTGAGACAAAGTTGCAAATATTACAACGAAAAACGTTAGAATAACCAAATTTTCCTGTCAGCTTGACACTTAAATAGTTGGTAATTTTGGGAAATGTGTTTCTTTGCTTTTTTTTAAACAGCCAGCTGCTGATTAGCTTAGCTTAGCATAAAGGCTGGAAACAGAGGGAAACAACTAGGCTGGCTTAGTCCAAAGGTAACAAAACATAGCACCGAATTAACACTTTATGTCTTCTTTGTTTTTATCCGCACAAAGTCTGAAAAGGACCAATTGGGGTTTCACGAGGGGTCACATGAGGGGTCACATGACTGACTATTTCTCTGCCGGGAGCAGTGACGTCCTGAACTTTCTACCTTTTGCACAGAGACTCGCTAGCTTGTCCCCCCCCCCCCCCCCCCCCCCCCCCGTTTCCAGTCTTTGCGCTAAGCTATGCTAACCATCCCCTGGCTGTAGCTTCATATCTAATGGACTGATATCAGAGGGGTATTGATTCCTATTTCCGAAAACGTCAAACTAGTCTCCTTTTAAGTGTTTTGGGATAAGAACTGACTTTTCGGTCGTGATATTTTTCAAAATACAAAAAGCCTTTTCTTGAAATGACGTTTAATTCTTGCTATCGTTCTTGTTTCTTATAAAATAAAGCCTCTAACTTACAGCTTTATATTATGAGACGGTAGCTGTGTATTCAACATTTGCAAGTTATGGCACATTTCTTTGATTTATTCCGCTCATATTTTACATGTACTTGACTTTCTATGTTGTGGTCCAATACGTGGTATCTACATTGGAATAGGACTTTTGAGAGTCCTCTCCAAACTGCAGGTGTTAAAACATTTAAATTCTCCTGTGAATATTTACTGCTTGAAAGCTAAAAGGTCTCCAGTTTCTACAGACGTTTTATTTTGTATTCCAATGTATCTTGTGTATTTTTTATGATTGTTATTATTATTATTATTATTATTATTATTATTACAAACCAAATCATGAACATGTGGATAATCATCAGCAGGCCGTAAAGTGCTTCTTTCTCTTTAATCTGCGCTGTGAATAAAGATGACTGACGCATGAACTGGTGTTTGGTGTTGAATTCCTCTGGGCGGGGGGGGGGGGGGGGGGGGGGGGGGGGGGGGTGGTGACAGACGACCTGGCCGGAGCACACCTGTGTGGGCGGGACCAGCAGCCCTGTGACCTCCAGCTGATGACAGGGGGGGGGGGTTATGGAGCTGTGTGTATTTGTGCGTTAGGTGTGCATCTAGTCACTGGCGCTGGTCTCTGTGCTGGTCTCCGTGCTGGTCTCCGTGCATTCCCAACAATGGTTGTCTCAGAATAACACCTCAGAAACAGTTACAAAATTATTGTAAAAAATAATACACATAATATAATAAAACCATTTAATTTTCATGAGCAATGATACAAAAATATATTCAAAAGAGAGCGAAAGAAAGCTGAAATGTGAAGTTTTGTCTTTTGGAAACGTCTGCTGGAACGTGATATGGATGCAGAGTACAATGAGTCCCATCGACGCTTCAGTTCGTGGGATCACACTCGGTTGGTCCCGTGTGGCCGGTCCCCCGTGTCGAACATGTGCGACGTCAAATAGTCCTCGTACTCTCCGTCGATCAGCTTGGCTGCGTTGTTGCGGGCGAACCAGCAGTCCACGCTCTGAGTCCCGCTGTAGATCCTCCTGCTCTTCTGAACCACCGGCACCGAGCGCTCCTTCACCTTCAGCACGGACGACGGCTTCGTGTCCCCTTCTGCCGGAAGCTCTGCCAGTCCCACTTCCTCATACAGGAACTGACCTGAAAGTAGACACGACGCAACGTTATGTTCGTCTCTGTTAAGCCTTCGAAGGCCAGCCAGCAACTCTAGCTTTTTGTGTTGATGTTAGGTCGTCAGAAATGGGGCCGTTTGTGACTCCACGCCTCTGTTTTTATGGAATTAACCCTTCGAGCCCTCATTAAAAACCTACCCAGCAGGCCGTGGCAGTTGTGCGACAGCCCCTTGCTGTTGCCGATGTAGAACCCCAGGTGGTCCCTCTGGTAGGGGGCCGGATTCTTGTACTGATGCAGCAGGATCACAAACACGATGTTCCCGCCGACCGTCACGGTCACGTTGGACTTTCCCGCGACGGACACCGACAGAGCGCCGCTGTCGACGGCGACCGTGGAGTGGCAGGGCAGCACCATTCTGTCCCGCCCGTCCAGGATGACTTTCTTCGGCGTCACCTCGATGTAGGCGCGTCTGGGCTGATCCACCACGATGGTGATGGTGCTGAAGTAGGTCCGCTGCTGCTTGTGGCTACCGGGCGGAGCCGCGGCGCCGATTAGCTTACCGTTTACTGTCACACCTGGAGACGAGTGGCATAAATAACCAACCCGAAGCATAAATTATGTGGATCTTGACTTGAAATAAGGTTGTTTTTTCTCTTACCAGAGTACTTGTGGTCGGACACCAAGCGCAGGATGTGTCCAGGCTCACCGTTGATGTTGAAGCACACGGTCAGTTTACTGAGCGGGAACTCCACCACAAAGTGGGGGTCACCATCCGCTGAGGTAGTTTAAAGGTTAGGAGAGAGGGGAAAGAAACAGGCAAGTGATGTTTTTAAGAGCTCAGTATAATTCTAATTCAGTTAAAATACACACTTAGATTTGAAATGGCCAGAAACCCTCAGGAACATGTTTGAGAAAACTCATCGAGTTACAGGTGCTAAAAGGGAGACAGGTGTGACTTTGGCTCTCTAGCTTACAAAGAAAACTAGTTAATTGTTCACGTCGTGTTGAATGAAACCTTAAAACTCAACATTTTAGTGAAACATCTAAAGAAAGACGACGCTTGATGAGCAGCTGTCTTTAATTTGTCAGTGTTTCTCAGATCTGATTTCATGAGACGGTGTGTGTACCTTTGAGCTTGTGAGAACCTGGCTGAGATGAATAGAGAGCAACCGTAATGACGGGGTCATTAGCCTCACTAACGGCCTCTGATGGGGTCCCTCTCTTTACTCTGACGCAAACTTCTCACCCCCCGACTCGGCTCCCATTCCACCACGGTGTGTGTTTTAAAGTGCCACTTGTGTCGGTATTTCAATTAGACCCTACGTGTTCCTTTTCAGGTCATGTTCAGAGGACCGTTCCCTCAGACTGTCTGACGAACATCCAAATTACAGGCCGCCCACACAGAGTGTAGAGAGAGGGTGTACTGTACATCCCCCTCTCGTCTCTTTCGGAGTCTTGTAGCCACTGCATATGTGCTCGTGGTGTTTTCGGATGCTATCAGATGATACAGGCTGCGGGAAAATGTACAAATGTTTACGCGAGAGAGAATGTGGAGTTACCTGATGTTTTGGAGAAGGTGATTGATTTCTCGGCTGGTCGTCTCTCAACTTTACCTGCGAGGAAGAGAATATTTATCGACCGCATTGAGTCAGAGGGCGGCCATTGTTTGACGCTTCCTGTTAAAGTCACATTAACCTCTGGAGGGTCTGAAGAGAGAGAAAAGCCTCATGGTCTGCATGTTCTCTAAACCAAAACCTCTGAAAAGGTTGTAGTTTGCGCCTTTTTAGAGGTCAATAGCTGAAGTTAGCTTGGAGTTACAATGGCTTCCAAAGGTGACTCAGTGAAGTGTCACAGTAAAACTTCTCAGATCTTCTCAGTTTATTCATTTGCAGTATTTTTGCCGGAAGCTTTGGACCTGACAGACTTTTCAGACACCCTTTAACCTAATCTAGGAGGCACAACCTCACCAATCGTGTTGCTCAGAGAGGAAGTCTGGCTTCCTGGCTTCCCGTTGGATGTCTCTGGCTTTCCGTCCTCTGCGTCGTCTGGCAGCTCATTGGCAGTTGACACAGCGTCGCCAGCCAACGGCGGGGTGGTGGGCGCCGGCGCCATGGTACCGTCAGCCAGGACCTCGGGCTTCTCCACCACCAGGTTGGTGAGCGGGGTGAGGAAGCGGTAGGTCAGAGACAGATTGGTGGCCTGCTGGATGTGGTCCTCCCTCTCCCTGCTGGTTTGGCTGCGCAGCCGCGATCGTAGCCCGTCCTTGACGCTCAGGAAACCCCACAGGCGTTCCACGAAGTCGTCCGCTATCAAACTCAAAGCGACTCCTAATCCCTGTGCGACCTCTGACCCTGGAGTCTTAGCTCCGGCCGCCATCGCCGCCGTGGCTGCCTTCACGTGTTTCTCGGTCTCCGTCTGTCGGTGGCGCAGCGGGACGTCCGTCTCCAGGACGATGCTCTTGTCGTTGTTGCTGGCCGTCACCTGGACGTGGAGGGATTCCGCGCTGTTGTTGGACAGCTTGCCGGCGATGACGATCTCGGAGCCGTTGAAGTAGTTGGGGAACAGATGCTGGGTGACGTACCGGGCCGAGTCCTCGGTGTAGTTGATCCGTATGTCCGACAGCAGAGGAGTTCCTATCTCATCGTAGAAGCTAGAAAAGGAACGAGGAGACATCTCTGATTCATACCGGCAAAATAAGTCGTTTGTCGTCGCCTTCCACAACGACCCGAGCTCGAGAACTGCCGATGTTGTTGCATCTACGGCGGGGGCAGTGAGTGGAGAACGGGTTGCCTTGTTCCTCATTGCTTACTTTTACACATTATTCTTGCAGTACAAACTTGACACATGCCTATTCTTCTCTGTTGATCATCAATCAGTAACCTGTTCAGTGCCTTTGCTCAAGGGCACATCAGTTGTTGAGCGTGTTATTGCAGATTTCATCAAATGTCATGCTTATTCAAACAGAGGCCACCTTCCGGCCATAAACCTGCTTGTCTAACCTCTCAAAGCTGATTCAACCCCACGTCAGAGTTTGTGCACACGTTCATAAAGGAGTGTGTGTAAAGCAAAGGTTGTGTGTGTGTGTGTACAAGTCCTATGTCCTGTCCTTGTTATCACGCTGCCGTAAACCTCCTCACCTCTTAACCAGCGTGTTTGTTCAAGCCGGACGAAGTCTATTATCTGTTAACCCCACGTACAAACTCAGATGCAGGTTTCACAACACACACACACACACACACACACACACACACTCGCATTCCTGCTCCACTGAACACACATCTTGTGTGTCCGAGTGCGGAAGAGAGAGAAGAGGGTTGTGTGTAAAGGATAAGAACAAAGAACCGTGTGAGAGAGAAAGGTGGCTGTTGTAGTCTGTGCTGTGCCATGTTGAAGTTGATTAAAGAGGACTGTTGTCAGCACCGTCACATTTGCGCTCTGCGTTCCCTCGCAGCTTGATGAGAGATGGACGGACGCGGGAAGAGGGGAGGGATTAAGGAGAGCTAATTGCTTAATAAGAGCCAGATTATACACAAGGAAGGGTATTAAAAGTAATAATCAACGATGTCTTCTTATGAATTAGGGATTCTTAGTCTTTTCTTATTTCATGTTTGAAACGGCTAATGTGTAGAAGGTGTTTTACGGGAAAATGTTGTTTGATTAGCGAGTGATTTCTGGCAAACGTAAGGATCAAACACGGAGACAAAAGAAAATGATATTGTCTGAAATATTTGAATCTACATCGAGGAACCAGTAGATGTAACATCCCATATGGTGGCCATATCGTGTATTTTTTAAATTAACAATCTCAAAATGTCTCAATAGTTTATCGTGTAGATGACTTAGTCAGAAAAAGGGACTTCTGGCCTCAAGCCACTGTTGAAATCCCCAAATATGATATGAAACATTCACCGTTCCTCATTTCTGTCAGATGTGAATCTTAAATGGACGAAATAAGAGACACGTTTGAAAATGCCTTTAGACCACTTCCAGACCACACTGTTAAGCCAGTCTTAGGCCAGTTCCAAGCCCTTTGGAAGACGTATTCCATCAACATATACTCTCTTACCCTTTGAGCATGGCGCTGGCGTCGGCGTCCTCGTGGATGCGTCTCATCATCCCACAGTTTTCCAGAGCCATGCGCTCCAGCAGCCGGTAATCCACGTCGTTCCCGAGCCCGATGGTGAAGATGCAGAACTTCTCTTGCACGGCTGAGCGGGTGTTCCCGAGGATCGCGGTGGACCGGATCTCCCCGACCGTGGGCCGTCCGTCCGTCAGGAATATAATGAGGGAGACGCTGTTCGGGCTGGCGTCGGGGCTCGAGAGGTAATCGCCGAGCAGAGTGGAGCCGGTCCGGATGGCACCATCGATATTTGTACCTGCAGTGAGGAGGATAAACCTTAAATATGTTCTCATATGCACTTAAAGTCTTCACTGAACCGTGCACACATGTTGCACCAGAGTCGCTTCAAGTTAAGCAATTGTTATTGACGAGCCAACGGGTAACAATGCCTCACCTCCAGTGGGCATCAGCGTGTAAATAAACTTCTTGGCGTCTCTGACGTTCAGGGGCGTCACCGGTACGAGGCGATTCGTCTGCCAAACTTTGATCCTGTTGGAGAAGCTGATGAAGTTAAAGCGATCGCCGGGTCGCAGATCCCTCAGAATGGTGAACAGAGCGTCTTTAGTCTGAGAAACGGAGAGAAATAAAGTAATCTCACTGCGTGGTCATGGTCTCTGTGGTGCAGCTGCTGGTTGTATCGTCACACTAGAGCTCCAGTGGAAACAAAACCATGACCCAGAAGAAGCCCAGCCCTCTGACCAGCTGTGATGTTTTGATCAGACACATTCAATGGGGTCAATAGTTATGAAAGTACACTCAAAAAAGTGTTGAAAAGGGCCGAGACCGAGTTAATCCGAACATGTTTTATGTCGATCCATCAGCTTTTTGGAGACTAAAAACGCTCTTTTTGTTCGTAGCTTGACTTTGATCCTGCATGTTTAAATGTATTTCGTGGATTTGACAACATTAGTTTGATTTTAATCTGAAGAAACGTGATTTTTTTTGTGGAACATTTGATATGTACGGTTTTGTCTGTTTGCTGATGATTCAGCATTTTACCCTTTTACCCAGTATCCCCTCCGCCGAGGAGGTGATAGTTTCTCTGCTGCCCTGAGCGTGGGTGCGATATGTGACGAGGCTCTGGGGGGTTTATAGATGTCTATACTGGGCGTATACATCAGGGGTCAGAACCACAGACTGAACCAGTCTATTGTGGAGCCACATCAAAGCACACTTGTTCTGTTCCTGCAGCCCACGATGGGCGGGGTAATGGGGTCGAGGGGTCGAGGATGCTGTTGTCTGGAAAGTTCCATTACCCCATCGACCTTCCTCCCTCACAGCACGGCCTTGTGTTGCATGTTTCCGCTTTCTGTTTTTCCTCTCCTCTCTGTTTCTGCACTCAAGGCAGCTGCAGAGATCAGCTCCGAGTCTGGCCGAGGGGATTATCGTGCTGTTGCAGATGGAGGAGAAAGGTCTGATATTGATATTCTAGTGTGGGAGTGACGAGGTGGGTGTCCGGTTTCTGGTCCAATACAGGCATTGAAATTCTGCTTCAAATCAGGGTAAATTTTCTCTGACACACTCTGGAAAAGTAAGAAGTTCATATTCTGGTCTGGTGGAAGTATTAGCTGCATTATGGAAGATTTAATGTTAAAATAGAGCAAACACACCTGGTCTTTCATCTCAATATAAAAAATTAATCTCTACCAGAGACGTATACGCCGTCTCGACGTCACTCCTCCTCATTCCTAATATGGTCGCTTCCCTTCACTGGTTACAAAAAACCAAGATGGCGACGGCCAAAGTGACGAACTTGAGGCTTCAAAACAGCAGTCCGCTAACCGATAAGTGACGTCCCGACGACTGCGTCCGCTTCTTATGTACAGTCTGTGATCACGGCCCGTATTTGCCTTTGGTGTTCGGCGGCTACAGTAATTATGACGCGAGCAAAGGAGGAAGTCAGGTGACCGACGTTCGAGTCCTGAGTGTGCTGCTTTACCTGTCTGATCTTCGTCCCCAACATGGAGGCGCTGGTGTCGATCACAAACACCACGTTCTTGGGCACAACTGGCAGGTCTTTAGGAGCAAAGTAGTGCACGAAATGGCCGTTTAAAACCTGGGAAAGAGAGAGGTTTTACAGGCAGTGAGTTTTTAGCAAAACGTAGTTTGGTTAGAGAGAGAGAGAGAGAGGGGGGGGGGTTTGGCAGCGGAGAGACTGCAGTGGCAGGAAACCAGCGGAATGAATCACTAACAGGTGGGTGGATGAGTGTGTGTTGGTGCGTATCGCTGGATGGGAAATATGTGTGCACACTTGCAAAATATGAAAATATTTCACAGTCTGCTTTTCATTATCCGTCTCTGTTGCGATACCTGAATGTCTCCGATCCCCATGTCTCTCTGCACGTCGTAGCGGATCACAAAGTCTCCCAGGATGCCGTTGGTGGAGATCTTGGCCTGCTGGACGATGTTGGGGCTGAAGGTGATCCTGCAGACGTTCTTTTCGATTTTGACGGCGGTGGTGACGGGAGGCTCGGGCTTGGCTGACGGCACAAAGACGGGAAGTGTGTTTGCGTTTTGACAGGCTCAAGAACAAAACTCTGGAACAAGTAGCAGCGTGTGCAAAATAACAGAAGTAGAGAAAAACAAAGCAAACTAAGAATGACAAACCACAAAGAAATGTGATAAAATGAACGGAATAATAAACCTGGAGTCTTGGGCGCGTTAGCGGTGTTGGTGCTCCGGCCGTTGCGGAGCGGCAGCACCTGGAGGTCCGTGACGGGCGAGTGGTCCACGATGGTGACGTCCAGGCTGAGGCGGCTGACCAGCTGCAGCGGCCGCAGGCTGGTCACGAGCTCGTAGCGTCCCAGCCGCCGCCGCAGGAGCTCCTCGTAGGTCAGCAGGAACACGGCCCGGTTCCGACCCGGGATGCTGGCCGCCATCCTGAACACCTCCGCCTCCTCAGGACTGGAGAGGAGAGAAAAAAGTCACTTTAATGTCAGTACTGGAGCACGACATCTTCCTCCCTCTGCTCTGCTCTTTAACAGCGGAGTCAGTGAGTCACCAAATCTCATTTCATGAAATGTCACTTTTCATCTGACAGCTTGGAAACGGGACGTCACTCCTTCCACATGTCACCTCTCGGGGTCACAGATTCACACGACGGATAAATGATCTCACTCGTCACACTCTCTCTGTTCGCAGCTGTTTAGTTGAGGTTTCGCTTGCAGAAATAGGAGCATTAGAGGTGATTAGGAGGCGCCACGCAAACGCTCCGGTTCCTCTTACCTTTCATCACCTGACTCTTTGTTCCGGGCTTTGCCGTTGTCCTGCTTGACCCTCTTTGCCTTCGGCGTGACCTCGCTCTGGTAGACACGCCCTCCAATGATCCTGGTTCACGGGGGGTCAAAGGTGGAGGATTAGAGCGCCCGCTAAATATTCAGGACCCATTGTCACGTTTCAACACGGCGCCCTCACACAAAAAGACAGAGTTTTTTAGGGGGGGGGGGTCCTCTTGTTACCTTTTTATGGGTGCACCAGATGAACTCTGGTCACTGTGTGTGTGTGTGTGTGTGTGTGTGTGTGTGTTAACAGCAGCGTGAAAGTTTCCACCCTTTTTTGTCTCCCATCGTCTCCATGGCAGCAGAAACATCATAAATCCTCCCAGTCAGACAGGATGATGCTATTTTGTATTTTAGTTCCAAGGATAAAAAATAAAGATTTAAATATTTTCTGTGAGTCTATTCTCTTGTTTTGAAGGCGATGAAGTGTCACAACAACAAAAGAGTTTAAGGTTTGGAGTCAGTGTTGTATCTTGAATCTCATTTTCTCTGAGTTTTATGTTTTAACATGTTGAAAGTTCTCATATTCTGAACCCACTGAGGAGATGCAAAGGTTTGCATGCACTGATGTAAAACCCCTTTGGTCCTAATGATCCTTTGACCATGTTATCATGATTGTTGGCTCCACTATCTGTGAGGTGGCTCTTACATGGTGAAGTTGGAGACGTAGGCACCAGCGGGGATCTGGAACTGGAAGACGCCCTCTGCAGCTGCGGAGTGCCGGTTGAGCATGGCGCAGTGCACCGCGGTGAAGGCGTAGCGGGAGATGATGGTGGTCTTGATGGAGAGCTCCTGGATGTGAGGCTTGGTCTCCTGCAGAGGTAACGTTCAAACGCAATCACTGCAGAACCACCCGCACCAATATATCAGCCGGATTCTAGATCAGTTATAAACGCTAATTTGGCACGATTTTACGCGGCACTGCTGCCCGTAACTACCCCCCCCCCCCCATTTTATTTCTGATTAGCAACGCTATCTCCTCAAAGACAGCCTGGATTTCCACATCGTTACAACAACCAAACGGAATTTGTTCCCATGAGCTCAGATCCAGTGCATTACAGAGACTCTGGCACATCTGCGCGCTTGGCGGATCTCCTGCGCGTCACGCCCAAACAAAGCGCACAAGTTTAGGGCGACAATAGACGATCCTGAAGAACAGAAACTAGGTCATGCTTTCTGGGTGACTTTTAAAAAGTATGAAGGTCTGTTTCATCAAATGTGTGCTTGATGACCGGGAGGTCAGTTCACCATAAACTCCCGAAGTCTCAGAGTACCGGCAGATTAAAATGCACCCAAATGTTGTTAATGTGCCAAAGTATCAAAGACGCCAGACGAGGACCTTCATTTTAAACTAATTTAATTTTAACACGTATTTAAAAGTTTTACTTGAACCATACTTTCTCCTTTAGCCTCTAAATGTGAAGAACATGGATTCAAAACATCGTCATATCTGTGCGATAAATGTGACTTTACCTTGCTGAGTATACTTTTCACCTGTCGTGGGACTCTGCGTGGCGCCTGTGTGTGCAAAAGAAAAGGAGTCGGATATGGAAATCCAATCACCAGAATGTACAACACACTAAACGTCTTACAATGTCGAATTCAAAGTCTGCGAGCTCGGAATCAATGTCATCTCCAAACTGGGATTCCTCCAGTTGTCCCAGTGCACTCGGGCTGAAGCACAGCAGCAAAGTCAGCAGCAGCATCTTGCAGTCCTTCTCCGGTAAAACTTAAAAAGATGAATGAGACATTATTCTGCAGCGCGCGGCGCGTCTCCGTGTGTCCGGATCAGAGTGGCCGGATCAGAGAGGGGACGCGGGGTGGAGGAGAAAATCCGCCCACCCATCTGGAGGAGAGAGACGCGGTGCTTTCAGGTCCTCTATGAGGGGCAATCTGGGCTGCTGCCTTCAGGGGGTGTCGGAATCAAGTAGCCTACGAGTTAAACACGGAAATAATTAAAATGTAGTTGGTTGAGGTGGAGCTCAATTTGAACCATTTTGGACTTTAAATTATTTGAAGGAAAAGAAACAAATCTTCACATTTGTGAATCTGAAACCATGAAAATATTCTAATCGACTAATCAGTTCAGCTCTAATATATACTGTTTGGGTCGTTTAATTTATAGCAAAACATATTCAATGAACAGAAATACTTGGTAAAGTAACCAAAGCTGTTATACATGTGGTTGAGTGGGAGTATGACGTGAATGCGTCTGATATTTGTGTATTTTCTATGTTCATCACGTGTGTGTTATTCACACCGTCATGGTCAAAGAGAGAAATCTATTTGAAAGTCTCCCACGTGCGCTACTTGTAGTCACCACTAGGGGGCGGACAGGAACCTTGTTGGCTCAAAATGACCCCAATGTTTGAAATTCTGTGTTTTAACAGGTGAGTTTTATGCATTCTGTATCTTTAGCGTTGAGTGTTTTAATTCATTATTATAGAGTATCGACATTAGATGGTTTCAGGAAAGGCAGAGATGAGGAGACGATTCCTTTATTTCACACTCGAGGAGCATGGACATACATATATGAGTATAAAGCCGGTTAGAAGGACGTGCATGTGCTGATTGAAGAAGTATTACAATGGAAAACCTCCATTTATGACTTTGTTAACGTTGACGAGGTCATTCTGCAGAAGAACGCGTCTTCTAAATGATGTAAGCACAACTCAGAAGAGTTCGGAGACCTTCGTTGTCTCTTGTTTAACCTCAGTTTTTATTATATTTATTCATTCACTATTTGCATTAGATTATTATTTTTTAAATAACCATGTAAACGAAAATTTCCCGAGAAATCAAACATTGAATCAACATCGAACTGACTGTAAAAACATCGACTCTTAGAATTACAAGAGGAGACAGAACTGCTTCTGCTGTTAGATCTACTCTGGTGCCATCTTGTGGGGACATTGCAACACAACATCTTTCTCTTGTAAACTATGGAAATGTGCTTTAAAAATGTTCATATTTTTACCTTTTGTAATGTTTAAAAAGATGCCTTCATATCAGAAACACACCACAAAGATCCACAAAGATATTTGACCCAAAGTGCACCAGAACGGTCAGTTTGTCACTTTTATATGCAACTTTGACATGAAATCTCTGAGAATGAGTCAAATCTGTTTTATTTACACACTGCAGGTCAAGTTACAAAGAGTCCTCGTCTCTGGCTTGACATGGAACACAACAAATATTGACCGGGACTGGGAGTTGATCAGTTCAGTGGATTTTAACCTTCAGTTTCCAGCTCGGCTGTGTCTCCTCGAGGCGCTCTGCAGAAGGACCGTCTGTCTCCCAACGCTGTTTATTCTTATTTATATGTGTGTGTGAGTGTGTGTGCGTGAGGGTGTTTGTGTTTGAAACATGAGGCGTCTGCTGCTGCTGCTTCTGGGGCTCCTGCTCCTCCAGCAGGGCCGCTGCTTTGAGTTTGTGATCGACGGAGAATGGGAGGAAGAGAGGGTGAGTCGGAGGCTGTCAGCAACCATTCTTTCCACTAATATCAATCTTAAAGGATTTGTTTCGATTTATAAATTGAAAGAAAGCTAAAATATACATTCATGAACAGATGTTGCATGTGTTGGTGGTTGTTTGTCCCCGATGACTGTCAAGAGGACATCACTTCCTTTTTCATATCATTGGTTTTTATGTGATTTTAGGATTTCTACAAGTTAAATTGAGACTCAATTCAACGAGAAAAAGTATTTTTTTTTCAGTGAATTAATAAATCTTATAAATCCTACCGCGCAAATTCTGCATGATGAATTTTCATCAATGTTACAACAAGCTTTCTTGTGTATGTTTTAGTTTTTAAATTAAATTAAGTCAATTTATAATTGAACAAAGGAAACAAGATTGATTGTATTTTCTTGTCCTCTCCGCCTCTAGTCAGATCTACGGGATCACCGGGAGAGACACAAGGTGAGGTCTCCTTCGGAACAAACTGACATTTCCTATTTATTTCACATTTTCTCGTTGGTGTTGCAATAACGCGTCATCGATCCACGGAGGGCAGCGTGTTCCTGATTACACAGAAAGGAACAAGGCGTCGTCAAAACCGAACCAACGATCCCGATTTGAATCCTGTGTCATCTGTTTCTTAATAACGGCGGTTTTTTAAAATGTATAATCTTCTCTCAGAGAGCAGATTCAGACCGAAGCTGACGTGTTTGTGTGTTTCAGAGAGCGATATTGACCAGCGAGGAGCAGCAAGACTTTGAGGTATGACTGTTTGTTGTTGAAGCCTCTCCACTGTGACAGAGTTTAAGCTTATCTAAGAGTCAATATGCTGCTGTTTGAAGAGATTCTCATGACTGACGGGTTATTGACTTTGTTCTGCACCGACCCTGCTCTCATTCTCTCCCCAACAAATCAAATCAGTTGATTTATTCATTTGTGGTTTTAACACATTTAGGGGAAGTGCATAAGAAATGTTCCACAGGGCGTCTAACATTCACGGTCATCATTTCAATCAACTCTTGATACAAGTAGATGCAGAATAGAATAGTTTGATATTGTCACAGCAGTGGCCTCTTTGCCAGCTTCATCTTGATCTCAACACACCTGTAAAGTTTCAACAGTAAAGAATTCTAAGCTAATCACTTCTTCTTCTTCTGTCTTTGCCGCCTCACAGGCCGTCCGCGGAGATGACATCACCGTCAAGAGTTACAAGGTGGAGAGCCGCATCACGTCGCGCTTCTCCCACACCACCGTCAGGAGCTCGGTGGTCAACTCGGGCTCCAAGTCCCAGAGCATCGGCTTCAACGTGCAGATCCCCAAGCGAGCTTTCATCACCAACTTCACCATGTGAGTCCCGCTTTCACAGCGTCCCACGCGGCCTCTTGTAGAGAGAGCGTTGACTCGGCACCGTCTGTGTTGCAGGAACGTGAACGGGATCATATTCGTGGGCTCGGTGAAGGAGAAGACGGTGGCCCGGAACCTGTACGCCCAGGCCAGAGCCAGAGGCAAGGCGGCGGGCATCGTCAGGTACCGGACCGGCCCTCTTGGAGCTCAATCCTCTCTGGAGCTCACCAGCGTCACTGTCAGATGTTTTCTGCTTTACAGGGCCAACTCCCAGGACATGGAGACGTTTAAGACGGAAGTCCACGTGCCTCCAGGCAGCAACATCGAGTTCGAGCTCCACTACCAGGAGATGATGCACAGGAAGCTGGGATTCTACGAGCACTCGCTCTACCTGCAGCCCGGGAGGCTGGTGCCACAGTTCCAGGTTAGGATGACGGGATGAATCCATGTGTTTGCCTCTGTGTCAACCGCCGATCGTCAGCTAAACCCAGAATCTCTCCAGGTGGACGTGTACATCTTTGAGCCGAAGGGAATCTCCACGGTGCAAGCGGTGAACTACCTCGGAGACAAGTTTGAAGAGCTCATCAAAGTTACATCGTCCAAAGACAAGGTGAGACACATTCAATTGAAGTCATCAGCAGAGATAAAAATACAGAGTTTTTACTTTAATGTGTCAGAAGGTTTGACGGTTTGTTTCATGAACTGTGTCTTTGTCCCCAGGCTCATATCGTCTTCAAGCCAAACCTGCAGCAGCAGAGGAAGTGTGACAACTGCACCGACAGCGCTATCGACGGCGCCTTGATGGTCAAATATGACGTGACGAGAGAGGGCAATGCCGGGGAACTGCAGGTGTCAACATCTAGTGTCTAAAGCCTCATTAATTAACTTTGACATCGCGTGAGGCTAGAAACGGTTTTCATTTTGCGTTGTCTTCCAGGTGTCAGACGGCCACTTTGTCCACTTCTTCGCTCCCTCCAACCTCTCTCCTCTTCCTAAAAACATCGTGTTTGTCATTGACGTCAGTGGATCCATGTGGGGAGTCAAGATGAAGCAAGTAGGTGGTTTGTTTACAAAGAGTTCTGTGCACTTTAGTCCCTGAGGGTCCAGAGTTTAGGGCCCAAGGGGGGACATTGGACCAATTCTTCACCACTCTCTTCGTGAAACGCTGCCCCCCTGTGGTCATTCTGCAGAGTGCATTTAATCGCTGACCTCTCTCACAGACGGTGGCGGCCATGCAGGCTATTTTGGAAGACCTGACCATAGATGATCAATTCAACATCATCGACTTCAACCACAACGTGCGCTGCTGGAGAGAGGATCTGGTCCCCGGCTCCTCCATTCAGGTCGCAGATGCCAAGAAATACATCGAGAACATCAAACCCAACGGAGGTGAGAGAGAATATTATTCTTCAATCGAGTATTTGACTGTTGTGATGAGGCTGCTCTGTGTGTTGATGACTCTACTTTACTGTCTCCAGGTACCAACATCAACGAGGCGCTGCTGAGAGCGGTCCAGACGCTGGTGAAGGCGTCCAACCAGGGGTTCATCGACGCTCGCTCCGTCTCCATGATCATCCTGGTGTCCGATGGGGACCCCACTGTGGGTAAGACGGACTGATCCAGCTGCTTGGTTTATCCACCCACCGGGGGAAAGAATGCACTGATTTAAAGAAAGTGAAAAACACATGGAACTGTCTCAGTAAGATGCTGATTTCTTGCAGGTGAGATCAAGCTGAGTACCATCCAGAAGAACGTGAAGCGGGTGATGAAGGAGGACTTCTCTCTCTTCTCGCTGGGCATCGGCTTCGACGTGGACTACGACTTCCTGGAGCGCATCGCCATGGAGAACAGGGGCATGGCTCAGAGGATCTACGCCAACCACGACGCTGCAGAACAGATACGGGTACGACGACCGGGGGGGACAAGTTCACCTCCGGCAAAACACCACGTCACTCAGATCAGAAAGCATCTTTGTTCTCTTCGTGGAAGAGGAATTGGCTTCAGTAACAACTAAGAGAAAAGATTAATATGAAGTCTTGGTCGACATGCAGCCATGATAAAACCGAGCTGACGTCATCTTATGATTTGCAATATATCGTATGCATTACTTTCACATGTTTAATTGTTACATATGAAAAGGTCATTTTCCATAAAGACTTAGCGAGATCAGGGTTTAGCTCCTTCATGCCCCTTAAAGATCAACATCTTCTACATCCCCTCCTCTTCGCCCTGCAGGCCTTCTACAGCCAGGTCTCCTCTCCTCTGCTGAGGAGGATCACCATCCAGTTCCCAGACGACACGGTGTCGGACGTCACCCGGAGCAGCTTCGACAAATACTTCGGCGGCTCAGAGCTGGTGGTGGCCGGGAAGGTGCTGCCGTCCGAGAGCAACACCCTGACCAGCTTCACCACCGCGTTTGCCGTGAGTAAAAACAAAATGCGGGCTTTGAAGGGTTCAAGGGAAGGGAATGGTGCTACCAGTGTCCTCTGTCCCATCTCGTCCTGCAGGCCCGCCTGGACCTCACCCTGGAGACGGAGGGGGACTTCGCGGAGCTGGACACGGAGCTGGCCAAGCAGCAGCACTCGTTCACGGGCTTCGCCAGACAAATGTGGGCCTACATCACCGTCAAACAGCTGCTCTCTGACAGGTGAGGGGATCGCGAGCGCACCGAGGGATGGAGGACTGTTGAAGACATAGCAGGGTGGTAGCAAGGTCCTGAATTCACCAACAGGATTTAAATAAAGAAATCAAGAAGCAAGAAACATTAGGGTCGAAATCAGGCCTACAGATGACAATTCAATCATAAGCATTGATGGTAATCTGGTCAGTATTTGACAGCTGCAGTGTTTCCCTCCCGCAGGTCTCTGGCTCCCACGGCTGCCAAGAAGAGGAAGATCACCCAGAAGATCATGGCGCTGGCCGTGGAGCATCAGTTCGTCACTCCTCTCACCGCTCTGCTGGTGGAGAGCGAGGACGGCAGCGAGAGGCTGCTGGCTGACTCGCCGAGGGACCCCAAGCAAGGCTGCTGCTCAGGTGCCCGACAGAAGATGCACCGCTATAGTGTTGATCAGGCGGCAACCTGCATTCTCTCTACTGACCACCAGGGCCACTGTAAATGACAGGTCTATAGCACGGTGTCCAAATGTGGTCACTTTTGTTCACTGGTTGCAAAAAAAAAAGAGATGGCGATGGCCAAAACTGCAGGTCACAAACCAATGGCTTCTATGGTGTTGATTGATGTCTAAACCTTATTTTTAAAAGTGTAGAGACTGGAAATAGGCCGGAGATAGAGGGGTAGGACATGGACAGGACAGATTTGAGCAAGATTAGATTTTTGATTGGATCTTTATCTGGCCAGAAAGGTGAATAAAATCTTCAACTTAATGGAGTCCGTTATGACGAGGCTGATCAAAACGACTCCTGCGTTAACTTTAAATATATCATGTGTATGTAGGCTCAGGATTAGGAGGAGGCGGCTCTCCGCCCAAGGGTCCGTCGCTTTTGACCTACAATGCTCCACCCTGGGTCCAGATGACCACCATGGCCCCCCCGAAAGAGGTTGTGAAGGGCACCGTGGAGTTGAGCCTGCCACCAACGCGCGTCATCTTAGGTAACACACACACACACACACACACACTTCTGATTTCTTCCTTAAAGTCACGAGGACTCTTCCAGCTGCAGTGCCAAATGTTAAAACGTTGCTCGATGCGTTTCTCCTTCAGTGGACAACGACCCTCACTTCATCGTCCACCTGCCCAGAGGAAACATGGACGTCTGCTTCAACATCGACTCCGCACCTGGACACATTCTCAACCTGGTGTCTGACAGCGGAACAGGTACTAAACGTAGTGCAATACATACAAACGCGGGTATCTGATGACAAAAGATGCTCAGTAATGTTTCACTCCTCATTGGAACTCCCGTCCTAAAGGCTTGGTGGTGAACGGTCAGCTGGTCGGCTCCAAGCAGCCGGTCAAAAGCAAACTGAGCACCTACTTCGGCGCCATCTCGGTCTACTACCAACCGGACGGAGTCGGCGTGACCGTCGGCACCGACAGCATCGCCTTCACCGACGGCCGGAACAACCACTCCTTCACCTGGGGCGCCACGGCTGGGATCACGCAGGACGGGTAAACCGCCGCGCGCTTTATTTACAGCGGCTGCCTCAACAACAGGCTCATTCTTTAAATATTCTCTCTTTGTTCCTGCGTTTCAGTGTGAGGATCTCCATTGTGAAGAACTCTCATGTTTCCATCTTCATAAATAACGACATCGAGGTGATGGTGCTACTTCACCGCGTGTGGAAGAAAAACCCCGTCAATGTGGACTTCCTCGGCGTCTACATCCCCAACGACAACCGGTACTCCCCTCTGGTCCACGGGCTCATAGGTACGGAACACTCGCAGCTGCAGAGCTTTACTGTGAGTCAGACATCGAGCCTCACGCTGCAGAAAAACACGGACGAAGTCACCCAGAGGCCCCCACATGAGAGGACGTCTTAACATATCGACTATGAAATGACATCACACAAAAGCACCGCGTTACATCTCGTTTACCAGAGATTTCTTGGAAATAAGTCATTCGGCATGAAAAAATGTCGAACCAAGACCAGTGTAGTTGGATTTTTGGAGCCAGCATCAAGTGGCCACGAGTGTCACTGCATCGTAAGGCACACAGACAATGGTGTTACTTTACAGCTGCTTCAGTAATATTCATCTGACAAGTATGAAAATATTATAAAAAGTACTCTTAAGAGACAATTTAAAGGGAGAAGCAGCACGGGAGCAAAGCAATGTACTGCTGTGGACGTATTTTAGTCACCTGAAACTGATAAATATCAGTTTAAATGTACGCTATATTTAGAATATCTTCACTTCTTTACCTTTCTGTCAGAGAACTGAAGATGTTATCTCTCTTTAAAGCCACCAGACCAGCAACTCGTGTGTTCTCCGAGGTAAAACGACGTGTTTTCGTTCATATAATCTTGAGGCTGTGAAGAGAGGTAACGGCTTCAGTTCCCCGTCTGAAAGGGCTCTTTCAGGGAAAGCTAAAGCATTGAAAAGAATCTTAATACAGGGTACACTTTTACGAGCATTGATTATTTGCAAGTGTCTATAAATCAGGAGTTAGAAACTGTCTTACTTGACTTTGTGAAACCGGCAAATCGGAGCCAATAACACGCTTGTTTTATCTGACGCGCAGGTTCAAAATGTCCCTTTTAGCTGTTTGAGCTGAACGATGTGTGTGATCTCTTCAGGGCAGTTCTCCAGAGAGCCTGAGGTGAGCGTGTACGACGTGCACGAGGGAGTCGACCCTCTGAAGAAGGAGGCCACCATGGAGGTGAAGGGCAACAAGCTGCTCGTCACCAGGTACGTTTAGACTGATATGAAAGATATCAAACATCCAAACACGTCTCTTATTTAAACCATGAGCTCGTGTGTTTCAGGGGTTGGCAGAAGGACTACAGGCGCGATGAGAGACGCGGCTCCAGCGTCTACTGCTGGTTCATACACAACAGCGGGAAGGGCTTCATCGACGGCCACTACACCGACTACATCGTCCCAAATCTCAACAGCTCCCTGCAGACGCACTGAGACACGTTCACGTATCACACGCGTTCAGAACCGAGCGAAACACAGCAGCCGGGAGAACGATGGGAACACAACTCTCCCACTGCTGTTCATGTTTGCAAGTTTCTCTTCTAATTGTTTTCCAAAAGAACGCCGGAATCTTTTTTTCATTGAGTTTATTTGGACAAAATGTACATCTGCAATGTGAAGATCAACTTGAATATTAATACAAAATAAAAAACTAATTGAACACGTTGCTCCTCTGTGATGACTCCCCGGGACGACGATGCGTTTATGTACAGGCGACAGCTCGGGGGGGGTAACATGAACTCTGACACAGTAGAGTCCCTGAGGTTTGAGCGGGAAGGTTGTCGGTTCAGGCCAGTTTTGAGAAATCCTCATAGGCGACGTCCACTCTCTTCCCCTTCTGTTGACCCTGAAGACGAGAGAAGGTGAGACTTTAATGACGAAAAATAACTCACGCAAGTTCTTACAACTCAAGTCTCACATTGTATAGATTCGTCACCATGAATGTAGTCAGAAGATGTTAAAACAATCTCTAGAACCGTCACTTGAGCCGCGTTAATCAGCATTTGTTTTCAAATATTTTAGTCCAAGTTGGATTTTCGGGACTTTTTGAAGTTTATTCCCACGCGGGAGGAAAGCAGAACACTCTTCAGTCGAACGTGGTGTGAATACAGAGCAATAAGTTCAAGTTCACCACTCACTGACTGGTTAAAAACAGATTTTCTACCTTACATGCATATGAATACATCTGGCCAGGTTTTAGTTATGGTGCTAATATTACACAAACAAAAGTTTCAGAGACTTGTACAGCAAAACCCAAACTATCTGCATGGTGATAACCCGAGCGGAAAATGAGAATATGCTTTTTTATAATTTGGGTGACGCTGTTGAGTTGGCAGACGTCAGCAAAAGAACAAGACGGACAGTAGATTAACTGTGGGAGGAGCCTCTGGACACACTTACAGACTCCAGCGTGAGTGTTGCGCTGAAGTTCTTCTCGTCTATTCCCTCCAGCAGAGCCTCCGTGTCTCTGTGCGGACCGTTCAGGATCAAAACCCGTTTACCTGCAGGAAGTTTGACAACAAGAAGCTGAGGAGGATAGAAAGACGCAGCTGAGGTACAAGATGTTCTCAGCGCTGACAATCTGTAGAGCGACTTTTAAAGCGCTCCGGTGGTTCACCTGGTGCAGGTATCACCGTCTCCACGTGATTCTGGTCCAGTTTCAGTTTGTCTCCGGAGTCGATCATCTTCACCACGGCTGCATATTTGTCTCGCACCTCCTGCGAGAAAATAAAACACGGCTTTCAGCGACGCACATCTCCAACGCAATGCATAAACACGCCTTCAGCTGCTCGGCGTCATTACCGCGATGACGGCCTTCTTCTTGTGGTACTTCTCTCCCAGTCGCTTGGTGACGACTTTCACCACAATGTTGGGCTGCAGCCAGTAATCTGTTCTGACCGACTGCTTCTTCCTCTTCTTCTCCTCCATCTGAACGAGACGCATCGCAAACCGGGGTGAGTACAGACTGAATGCAGACACGCGTAAGAGGACAAAAACATCATCTTCTCTACCTCCATGATCTCCTCCAGAGCAGATTTCTTCTTCTTCTTCTCGCTCCGGGTGTCTGAACTGGTGTCTTTCCTCTTGGTGGAGGACGCTGCTGCTGCTGCTGTGAGGGCACTAGCACCCAGAGCAGAGCTACAGGGAGACACGAAACGATTCAATTATACTTGCTTGATAATTAGCCGGCACAATTAGCAACGTGCCAAGACGTCTGTACCTCGATTTGGAAGGACCAGCGACAGATGAAGAGGCGCCCATGTTGAAAGCAACTGCAGGAAAACAGGTGAGGGTGAGTGGAAAGAAACGAGGGAAATGTGACTGATCACAAAACGAAGCAAAAAAAACAAACCTTTTTCTTCTTCACTCTCACGTTTCAGCTCTGTGAAAACTGGATTTTCCTACAAAATAAAATACAGGAACAACATATTTTGACTTTGAATCTACTGATCTACTGAGCACGTGCGAGGCTGAAGTCCGTGTTGCCAGCACTCACCTCGATCTCTTTGCCGTCGCGGCCTCTGCGGACCTGCTCCTCGATGAACTTGGCGCTCCTCTCCTCGTCGTCCAGGTCCTGCTTCTTCTTCCTCGCCTGCTCCTCTTGGCGGCGGATGGTCTCCGGGTCGCGGTCGATGTACTGGACGTACCAGCCTTTAGGGGTCTCGTCCACCTTGCAGAAGCCTAGCAGCAGCATTCAGCCGATTGTCACATATTTAAAATGATGTAGCAGTAACTGGTTTCTGAACATTGTGTCTGATGGTTAACTTTATACATTTACAAATAATAGAAATCCAAAAATGTAAACGTCTCCTCCATTTTCAACCAATCACATGAGCGAGATTTTTTTTAATATAAATCAAATGCATTTGGTGATATTGAGACTGATATCTGACCCCACGGTTAATATTTACATATGTACTTCATATTGTCATTCCAGTGCTCCCACATCTGTCTACTATGCAAATACAGAAGCTGTTGCACATCTGTTTGTCCGAGAAGAGAAGTTCCTCTCCTAAATGTTTCATTGTGGAGTGTAGAACTAAAAGGTGCGCAGCAGTTCACCTTCTCTGCCCAGCCACTTGGTGAAGTCGGTGAGCGTCTCCCACTGTGTGGAGTTCATGTGCACGTGTTCTCTGTGGCTGATGTATTCATTGTAAATGATGTTGTTGTGCACTCGCTTGGTCCCTGCCGGTAGAGGAAGAAAAACAACTTCATGACACAGCTGCTGTCGAGCAAAACATCTGGATGTGTGTGTGTGTGTGTGGCATCAGGACTCACCGAAACGTCTGCTGAGCAGCTCAATGAAGTCGTTTTTGAACTCACTGGGGGGGAAATGAAACATTAATGAACTCTTCCATCTGAAGAACTCCACTTTATGTGATTTATTTATTTATTTATGAGCCATAACGGAACTTACTCAGAGAAGTAGTCCATGAACTTGTTTGGGTCCTCTGAGGCCAGCAGTAGCTGCCTCTGGTGGGACTCGGCCATGCAGTGACATTTGAAGCCATTCTAGAAAAGACAAATAAGTTTTAAAAAAAAGAATCAAATCCACTAAATCAGACGGATTTAACCGAACAGCTCACCTCATCTCGGCATTGCTTTTGACACATCTGACAATACCATCTCAGCTTCTGGAGCCCTTTTGATTTTATCCGGTTGGCTATCGCCTTCGGGGAGAGAAAATCAGCTTTCCCCATTCTGACGAGCAACAACAAACACAAAACACCCGCTACGTCTTTATTTATAACGCTTAAAGTGAGGGAAAAGTCTCCTCGAATCCCGGCTACACCATGAACAACCACCAGCTGCTAACGTAAACCGTTTCCGCATGTCGAACGTCATAATCTCGCGCGAAAGCTTTAATCACGCGAGAACTGTAGGTGCATTCAAGGACTTGTCTTAAGCTTCGGATTTAACCAATATTAAGTAAACCAGCTTTTACTGTACATATACATGTGAGTTGGACGTAGTGCGAGTACTTTGATGCTGATACATTTGTACAAGAGTACAATTTTGAAGACAAGATTTTTACTTGTAACATAGTATTTCTGCACTGGGAGTAAAATATCTGAATACTTCTTTCATTACAAGGGTTCATTTAAGTGCGAGACATTGCGGCATCGTTCATGAGTTGTGGAGCTAAGAGTGCTTAACGACATATTTGGCAGCTCCTGAACGCATCATTCGTCCATTTTGCCTTTAGTTTGCGCGTGCGCAGTCGTGCGTGTCTGACCTTCATAGCAGTAACCATGTTCGCCAGGACCAGCGCGTTGGTGTTCTTCCCACAATGGTAAAGTCAAATGCATTTAAATACTTCCACAGCAATATTTGCTTGTATGTTATTTGTATGCACATCATGTGATATTTGATTCGAGTAAATGTGTAACTTGTTGTCTGTAAAACGTGCAGTGATTGAATGCAAGGACGTGCTAACGTGGAGGCCGCGGCTAATGAATGACAGCGGTGTGTCTCTGAGTTCAGAGAAGCTAATGCTAGCGTAGTTTACTAGCTTAAACGCTCTGACATTGTGCGAGAAACAAGTGAAGAGAGTAAACATTTAACCAATGAATGATTTTAAATGATTTTAACTACATTGTGCAACACAGTCATAGAGATATAACGTTAGCTTGCTAGGGCTAACTGTCAAAGCAGCTACTAAGCTAACTGATGCTAGCAAACAAAGTGAACTTTTCAAGTTAAAATGAGTCAATGCTAACGTGACATTAGCTGCTGTTAATGTTAGGCTTTGTTGGTAATGCTGTAACGTGTTGACAATGCTTGCAGCTGAAGCTCACATGCAGTATTTCTCTCCACAGTGGGCAGGTCAGGAACATGGCTACCTTGAAGGACAGTAAGTACTAGCCTCTTAATATGCAACGATAACAGCACAACAACCTGTTGCAGACCATAAACTCACACTAATAACACACCAGATGCAAAATGGTCTCTGCTAAAATACATTCTGAGTATATTCAGATCTGTAAGTTTCCAAGTTTTTAGAGTCTTCAAAACATGGTTTTAATGTATTTGTATTAAACCATTGCAATGTTTTACATACAAACAACAATAAACAACTTAATAACAGCTGATCTTAGTGATTCACAAAAGGTCATCTCTCAGTAAAGTGTGAGTCTTTGCCAGTAATAAAGCATCAAGTTGCCACATAGGTGAACAGTTTAATGTGCCTTTAACCACATTTGTATCATCAGTTGTCTGACTTAGTAATGTCCTTTTTTCTTTTCTTTAGTCACCATCCGGTTGAAGTCCATCAAGAACATCCAGAAAATCACAAAGTCCATGAAAATGGTGGCCGCTGCCAAGTACGCTCGTGCTGAGAGGCAGCTGAAGCCAGCCAGAGTGTACGGCGCTGGTGCTCTGGGTATGTACACCTGTCTTGTTGTCTCTTCCTCTGTATTATTTTTACCTCTGATAGTGTGTTTTTTAAATGTTTTGACACGGATCTAAGTTTCCACCGTTTCCTTTCTGCTCTCAAGCCCTCTACGAGAAGGCCAACATCCAAGCGCCGGAGGACAAGACCGCCAAGCACTTGATCGTTGGCGTGTCTTCCGACCGTGGACTCTGTGGTGCCATCCACTCCAATGTGGCCAAGGCCATTAAGGCCGAGATCGCCGTCCTGACCGGCGCTGGCAAGGAGGTCATGGTGATCAATGTGGGAGACAAGCTGAGAGGCATCCTGCAAAGGTACCAATGGAAACATTAAATATTAATATAATTATAACATTTAATGAAAGACACAGGTTCACTGATGTTGCTGTTTATTTGTGGCAGAAATTTTGTGATATTTATCGTCTTGTGTTAGGTTTAGAATAACTAATAAGTTGCTAATTAGATGACTTGTAGTTTAGAATAAGTGTTCAGGTGATTTTTGAGTTACTGTACCAATAGCACCCTCTGTTCCTGATCAGAACTCATAAACAACACATCATTATGAACTGTAAGGAAATGGGCCGCAAGCCCCCGAGCTTTGGTGACGCTTCAATCGTCGCCAGCGAGCTGCTGGACTGTGGCTATGAGTTTGACCAGGGCTCCATCATCTTCAACAGGTTCAAGTAAGCTGCTCAGTTTTTACTTTTTCCATGTGGCATGAGCAAAATACACGTCGTGTCGATCATTAAAATGAATCCGTTTCTCTGATGCAGGTCTGTTATCTCATACAAGACGGAGAAGAAGCCGGTGTTTTCCACAGAGACGATTGCTAACTCAGGTATAGTGTGGTTGTAAAGAACCAAAATGGTTGCGCAGATCCTCGGGCGTCCCTTACAGAGAGATACTGAACATCTCGTGTTCCTCCCATGACAGAGAGCATGGGCATCTATGATGACATTGATGCTGATGTGCTGAGGAACTACCAGGAGTTTGCTCTGGTCAACATCCTCTACATGGCCATGAAGGAGTCCACCACCGCTGAGCAGAGTGCCAGGATGACCGCTATGGACAGCGCCAGCAAGAACGCCTGTAAGAACACATTTTACATTCCCTTCTTTCAGGAGTGTGCTCTTGCTATAAATCTCTCATGAGAAAGAATTGGGTCTAAAATGAAGTTGTCGACAGAAAGTAAATGCATTTATTTAGCGCCTTCCCAGTCTTCCGACCGCTCAAAGTGCTTTACACTAGATGTCAACGTTTAACCCGTTATGTATTTATAGGCTTGTTCGAGATGAGCCCGGCCTGCACAGAACCGATCACAGGGACGCCGGTTCGATTTGTGTCCAACTTGCTGTGACAACAGTTTTCATAGCCAGGGCATTTTAAAACAAATGTGTATTCCTTTTTGTTTTTTTTGTAAACGTCCGTTATTCAGGCGTAGCGTTTTGGTCCTATATTCAGTGTTGGTTTGATGTGTTCACCATCACTTTTCACATACGTTCAGGGCTGCATTCGATTTTCCTGTTCTGAAGTAAAGTTTAACATTTCGACATCGACTGACGTATTTGTCTCCCGTTCCTTCAGCTGAGATGATTGACAAGCTGACCCTCACCTTCAACCGTACCAGACAGGCCGTCATCACCAAGGAGCTCATTGAGATCATCTCTGGAGCTGCTGCTCTGTAAGTCTTTTCACTTGCACAGATTTTCCCCCAGCGACTCTCACCCTCTTTCATTATATTCCTCTATCATTCGCTTATGAGTTATTCTCTGCCCTGCATAAGATGCTCTCACCTATGCATGTCTTTTTATAATGTCCAAAATCCATCACCTTGTTGTGTGACTAATTGTCCTCTCTGAACCAATCTGCTCCTCCTCATTCTCTGCTGAACTCAGAACCTGAGGCATGTTTTAACAGAGGAGGTAACACTGTAATGTTTTGTGTAGCATTAATTCTTTGATAGAACAGTCTAGATGCCCTTTAGGTTTTAGAGTATCTCCAGAGGTTCATCTTGTCCCCATCCAAGTTTAAAGAGCTGTGTGTGTTCACTTTCTCACCTCTTTTTATTCTTCTTTCTTTGCAGATAAACTGACGAGATCTTCGTTTCCATTACCGATTCAAAGTACTTCAGACACTGTTGTGTCGTCGAGTCGATGAACGTTTGTGCTTCTATTTGTAAAATATATGGAGAAAATAAACCTCTTACAGAACCTTCATGCTTTTCATCCCTGTATCTGTCTTTCCTCCCAATAAATATGAATGTCGATGCTTCACTCTTGTGGAATTTTAAAGGCACACCCATACAGTTTGTTTGATTGATTCATTTGTCAAAGCAGCCTGGTTGCACAGTAAAGAAATACACTGACTCTGGAGAAGTACTTCCCTTTAACTGGTAACTTTTAAAGCAGTTGAGTTATCTGCTGATGTGACAGATCCACATCAGTTTCTTTGTCTGTGTCGTGAAGATGGTCTAGAGTTATTCTTAATGTTCATCATCGGAGCCACCGGATCGTATTCTGGTGAAATCGGATGAAGTCATGCAGGTTCATCAGAAACTCCTTCAGCTCAGACCGGTCCACCGTGGACAACCAGGAGCGAGAAGAGCTCAGCTCCCGGCAGCAGCAGCATCTCCACCAGGAGCAGCGCTTCTCCTCTCTGGGAGTAAACACCACGCTGCTAGAGATCCAGAACCTACTGCGCTGCAGTAAAATAAAAGGTTTTCTAAAGGGACTCCACCCCTTTTGTGTATAGGATCTGCCAAAATTGACTGAGTCACAGTATAGCATGTCGAAAGTTTCTTGTAATACCACAGTGTAGAAATACTGTTACAAGTAGAAGTCATGCATGACTTTACTTGAATAAAAGTCATAGTATAGCCAGATATGGGCAGTATTTCTATTACTTTTGAGTATTTTGTAACAAAATACATATTGTATCTGTGTAACATGTTGACTATCTATACGTATAATTTATGTCTGGGTCTGGCTACATAGCCTATTGTATAAACATTGTTATAATATCAAGCTAGCGATCGATGCTAACATGCTAATGACGCTAGCATGCTGTCTAGGCTAGTGCATAGCAAGTTAACTTATCAGTTGAGTAGCTTGCTATGAAGAGGGAGATTGGATGTTCATAACCTTATCAAGAGACGTCTGGCCATCTAATCTTGCACTGTACTACAAGTTATGCTGTATCTTGTGAATGTCATAATGCCATATCAATGACTGGCAGATAATATAGTTCACAGTTAGCCAGGCTATGACAGTTGATGTCCATTTGTCAAAAAAAACAAATACAATTTTTTTTTTTAAAAGGCATATTATGAATCTGTTTTATTATTTCATACATTCTACAGTTGGCCAGGTGGACAACATGTCTGTGACTGTTCTTCCTTTTTGTGGGGTTCACCAGAGCTTTGTGTACATTATATAGCCCAAACCTGAATGCTCTGCTATACCAAATTGTGAGAAAACGAAAGATCCAGAAAAAAGTATTTCCTATATTTTAAATACAAAATACATGTATTGTATTTTGTTACATTTTCTGGCACCAGTATTTAGCATTTCATTTTAATACATTTATTTGAGGGGTATTTTGTATCAAAACACGTTTTGATGTATTTTTGCCCATCTGAGTACAGCGTGTCAAAGAAAGTCATGAAAAAGTCAAAGTATAGTGTCACGACCCGGCTCAAAAAGTCTAAACATGAGGAAGACTAGTCAAAAGTAACAAACAACCAGCCAGCCAGGTCCTCGAAACAGGCGGCTGAGAGGAGATGAGCAGAGAGGAACACAGCCAAAGAAGAGGGGCAGCCTTTATAGCTGGGACCAACCCAACTCAGGTGTCCCCCATCAGTGGCCGATTAACATCCTGGAAGACATCCTGAGAGGAAACAGACACAGACCCCTGGTGGAAGGGAGGGGTATTCACAATAGCATGTCGAAAAAAAGTCATGAAAAAGTCAAAGTACAGCATGTCGAAAAAAGTCATAGTATAGCATGTCGAAAAAAGTCATAGTATAGCATGTCGGAAAAAGTCATAGTATAGCATGTCGGAAAAAGTCATAGTATAGCATGTCGAAAAAGTCAGTGTAATATGTCGAAAAAAGTCATAGTATAGCGTGTCGAAAAAAGTCAGAAAAAGTCCGAAAAAGTCATAGTATAGCATGTCAAAAAAAGTCATAGTATTGCATGTCGAAAAAAGTCAGAGTACAATATGTCGAAAAAAGTCATAGTATAGCATGTCGAAAAAAGTCATAGTATAGCATGTCGAAAAAAAGTCATAGTATAGCATGTCGGAAAAAGTCATAGTATAGCATGTCGAAAAAAGTCATAAAAAAGTCATAGTATAGCATGTCGAAAAAAGTCATAAAAAAGTCATAGTATAGCATGTCGTAAAAAGTCATAGTATAGCATGTCGAAAAAAGTCATAGTATAGCATGTCGAAAAAAGTCATAGTATAGCATGTCGGAAAAAGTCATAGTATAGCATGTCGAAAAAAGTCATAGTATAGCATGTCGAAAAAAGTCATAGTATAGCATGTCGAAAAAAGTCATAAAAAAGTCATAGTATAGCATGTCGAAAAAAGTCATAAAAAAGTCATAGTATAGCATGTCGGAAAAAGTCATAGTATAGCATGTCGAAATAAGTCATAGTATTGCATGTCGAAAAAAGTCATAATACAGCATGTCGAAAAAGTCATGAAAAAGTCACTTTACAGCATGTCGAAAAAAGTCATAGTATAGCATGTCGAAAAAAGTCATAGTATAGCATGTCGAAAAAAGTCATAAAAAAGTCATAGTATAGCATGTCGAAAAAAGTCATAGTATAGCATGTCGAAAAAAGTCATAGTATAGCATGTCGGAAAAAGTCATAGTATAGCATGTCGAAAAAAGTCATAGTATAGCATGTCGGAAAAAGTCATAGTATAGCATGTCGAAAAAAGTCATAGAATAGCATGTCGAAAAAAGTCATAAAAAAGTCATAGTATAGCATGTCGGAAAAAGTCACAGTATAGCATGTCGAAATAAGTCATAGTATTGCATGTCGAAAAAAGTCAGAGTACAATATGTCGAAAAAAGTCATCGTACAGCATGTCGAAAAAGTCATGAAAAAGTCACAGTACAGCATGTCGAAAAAAGTCATAGTATAGCATGTCGAAAAAAGTCATAGTATAGCATGTCGAAAAAAGTCATAGTATAGCATGTCGAAAAAAGTCATAAATAAGTCATAGTATAGCATGTCGAAAAAAGTCATAGTATAGCATGTCGGAAAAAGTCATAGTATAGCATGTCGAAAAAAGTCATAAAAAAGTCATAGTATAGCATGTCGAAAAAAGTCATACAAAAGTCATAGTATAGCATGTCGAAATAAGTCATAGTATAGCATGTCGAAAAAAGTCATAGTATAGCATGTCGGAAAAAGTCATAGTATAGCATGTCGAAAAAAGTCATAGTATAGCATGTCGAAAAAAGTCATAAAAAAGTCATAGTATAGCATGTCGAAAAAAGTCATAAAAAAGTCATAGTATAGCATGTCGAAAAAAGTCATAAAAAAGTCATAGTATAGCATGTCGAAAAAAGTCATAGTATAGCATGTCGAAAAAAACCATAGTATAATATGTCGCAAAAAGTCATAGTATAATATGTCGAAAAAAGTCATAGTATAGCATGTCGGAAAAAGTCATCGTATAGCATGTCGAAAAAAGTCATAGTATAGCATGTCGGAAAAAGTCATAGTATAGCATGTCGAAAAAAGTCAGAGTATAGCATATCGGAAAAAGTCATAGTATAGCATGTCGAAAAAAGTCATAGTATAGCATGTCGAAAAAAGTCATAGTATAGCATGTCGGAAAAAGTCATAGAATAGCATGTCGAAAAAAGTCATAAAAAAGTCATAGTATAGCATGTCGAAAAAAGTCATAGTATAGCATGTCGGAAAAAGTCACAGTATAGCATGTCGAAATAAGTCATAGTATTGCATGTCGAAAAAAGTCAGAGTACAATATGTCGAAAAAAGTCATCGTACAGCATGTCGAAAAAGTCATGAAAAAGTCACAGTACAGCATGTCGAAAAAAGTCATAGTATAGCATGTCGAAAAAAGTCATAGTATAGCATGTCGAAAAAAGTCATAGTATAGCATGTCGAAAAAAGTCATAAATAAGTCATAGTATAGCATGTCGAAAAAAGTCATAGTATAGCATGTCGGAAAAAGTCATAGTATAGCATGTCGAAAAAAGTCATAAAAAAGTCATAGTATAGCATGTCGAAAAAAGTCATACAAAAGTCATAGTATAGCATGTCGAAATAAGTCATAGTATAGCATGTCGAAAAAAGTCATAGTATAGCATGTCGGAAAAAGTCATAGTATAGCATGTCGAAAAAAGTCATAGTATAGCATGTCGAAAAAAGTCATAAAAAAGTCATAGTATAGCATGTCGAAAAAAGTCATAAAAAAGTCATAGTATAGCATGTCGAAAAAATTCATAAAAAAGTCATAGTATAGCATGTCGAAAAAAGTCATAGTATAGCATGTCGAAAAAAACCATAGTATAATATGTCGCAAAAAGTCATAGTATAATATGTCGAAAAAAGTCATAGTATAGCATGTCGGAAAAAGTCATCGTATAGTATGTCGAAAAAAGTCATAGTATAGCATGTCGGAAAAAGTCATAGTATAGCATGTCGAAAAAAGTCAGAGTATAGCATATCGGAAAAAGTCATAGTATAGCATGTCGAAAAAAGTCATAGTATAGCATGTCGAAAAAAGTCATAGTATAGCATGTCGGAAAAAGTCATAGTATAGCATGTCGAAAAAAGTCATAGTATAGCATGTCGGAAAAAGTCATAGTATAGCATGTCGAAAAAAGTCAGAGTATAGCATATCGAAAAAAGTCATAGTATAGCATGTCGAAAAAAGTCATAGTATAGCATGTCGAAAAAAGTCAGAGTATAGCATATCGAAAAAAGTCATAGTATAGCATGTCGAAAAAAGTCATAAAAAAGTCATAGTATAGCATGTCGAAAAAAGTCATAGTATAGCATGTCGGAAAAAGTCACAGTATAGCATGTCGAAATAAGTCATAGTATAGCATGTCGAAAAAAGTCATAGTATAATATGTTGAAAAAAGTCATAGTATAATATGTCGAAAAAAGTCATAGTATAGCATGTCGGAAAAAGTCATAGTATAGCATGTCGGAAAAAGTCATAGTATAGCATGTCGAAAAAAGTCATAGTATAGCATGTCGAAAAAAGTCATAGTATAGCATGTCGAAAAAAGTCATAGTATAGCATGTCGGAAAAAGTCATAGTATGGCATGTCGAAAAAAGTCATAGTATAGCATGTCGAAAAAAGTCATAGTATAGCATGTCGAAAAAAGTCATAAAAAAGTCATAGTATAGCATGTCGAAAAAAGTCATAGTATAGCATGTCGGAAAAAGTCATAGTATAGCATGTCGAAATAAGTCATAGTATTGCATGTCGAAAAAAGTCATAATACAGCATGTCGAAAAAGTCATGAAAAAGTCACTTTACAGCATGTCGAAAAAAGTCATAGTATAGCATGTCGAAAAAAGTCATAGTATAGCATGTCGAAAAAAGTCATAAAAAAGTCATAGTATAGCATGTCGAAAAATTCATAGTATAGCATGTCGAAAAAAGTCATAGTATAGCATGTCGGAAAAAGTCATAGTATAGCATGTCGAAAAAAGTCATAGTATAGCATGTCGGAAAAAGTCATAGTATAGCATGTCGAAAAAAGTCATAGAATAGCATGTCGAAAAAAGTCATAAAAAAGTCATAGTATAGCATGTCGAAAAAAGTCATAGTATAGCATGTCGGAAAAAGTCACAGTATAGCATGTCGAAATAAGTCATAGTATTGCATGTCGAAAAAAGTCAGAGTACAATATGTCGAAAAAAGTCATCGTACAGCATGTCGAAAAAGTCACAGTACAGCATGTCGAAAAAAGTCATAGTATAGCATGTCGAAAAAAGTCATAGTATAGCATGTCGGAAAAAGTCATAGTATAGCATGTCGAAAAAAGTCATAAATAAGTCATAGTATAGCATGTCGAAAAAAGTCATAGTATAGCATGTCGGAAAAAGTCATAGTATAGCATGTCGAAAAAAGTCATAAAAAAGTCATAGTATAGCATGTCGAAAAAAGTCATAAAAAAGTCATAGTATAGCATGTCGAAAAAAGTCATAGTATAGCATGTCGAAAAAAGTCATAGTATAGCATGTCGGAAAAAGTCATAGTATAGCATGTCGAAAAAAGTCATAGTATAGCATGTCGAAAAAAGTCATAAAAAAGTCATAGTATAGCATGTCGAAAAAGTCATAAAAAAGTCATAGTATAGCATGTCGAAAAAAGTCATAAAAAAGTCATAGAATAGCATGTCGAAAAAAGTCATAAAAAAGTCATAGTATAGCATGTCGAAAAAAGTCATAGTATAGCATGTCGGAAAAAGTCACAGTATAGCATGTCGAAATAAGTCATAGTATTGCATGTCGAAAAAAGTCAGAGTACAATATGTCGAAAAAAGTCATCGTACAGCATGTCGAAAAAGTCATGAAAAAGTCACAGTACAGCATGTCGAAAAAAGTCATAGTATAGCATGTCGAAAAAAGTCATAGTATAGCATGTCGGAAAAAGTCATAGTATAGCATGTCGAAAAACGTCATAAATAAGTCATAGTATAGCATGTCGAAAAAAGTCATAGTATAGCATGTCGGAAAAAGTCATAGTATAGCATGTCGAAAAAAGTCATAAAAAAGTCATAGTATAGCATGTCGAAAAAAGTCATAAAAAAGTCATAGTATAGCATGTCGAAAAAAGTCATAGTATAGCATGTCGGAAAAAGTCATAGTATAGCATGTCGAAAAAAGTCATAGTATAGCATGTCGAAAAAAGTCATAAAAAAGTCATAGTATAGCATGTCGAAAAAAGTCATAAAAAAGTCATAGTATAGCATGTCGAAAAAAGTCATAGTATAGCATGTCGAAAAAAGTCATAGTATAATATGTCGAAAAAAGTCATAGTATAGCATGTCGGAAAAAGTCATAGTATAGCATGTCGAAAAAAGTCATAGTATAGCATGTCGGAAAAAGTCATAGTATAGCATGTCGAAAAAAGTCAGAGTATAGCATATCGGAAAAAGTCATAGTATAGCATGTCGAAAAAAGTCATAGTATAGCATGTCGAAAAAAGGTATAGTATAGCATGTCGGAAAAAGTCATAGTATAGCATGTCGAAAAAAGTCATAGTATAGCATGTCGGAAAAAGTCATAGTATAGCATGTCGAAAAAAGTCAGAGTATAGCATATCGAAAAAAGTCATAGTATAGCATGTCGAAAAAAGTCATAGTATAGCATGTCGAAAAAAGTCAGAGTATAGCATATCGGAAAAAGTCATAGTATAGCATGTCGAAAAAAGTCATAAAAAAGTCATAGTATAGCATGTCGAAAAAAGTCATAAAAAAGTCATAGTATAGCATGTCGAAAAAAGTCATAGTATAGCATTTCGGAAAAAGTCACAGTATAGCATGTCGAAAAAAGTCATAGTATAATATGTCGAAAAAAGTCATAGTATAATATGTCGAAAAAAGTCATCGTATAATATGTCGAAAAAAGTCATCGTATAATATGTCGAAAAAAGTCATAGTATAATATGTCGAAAAAAGTCATAGTATAGCATGTCGAAAAAAGTCATAGTATAGCATGTCGGAAAAAGTCACAGGATAGCATGTCGAAATAAGTCATAGTATTGCATGTCGAAAAAAGTCAGAGTACAATATGTCGAAAAAAGTCATAGTACAGCATGTCGAAAAAGTCATAGTATAATATGTCGAAAAAAGTCATAGTATAGCATGTCGAAAAAAGTCATAGTATAATATGTCGAAAAAAGTCATAGTATAGCATGTCGGAAAAAGTCATAGTATAGCATGTCGAAAAAAGTCATAGTATAGCATGACGGAAAAAGTCATAGTATAGCATGTCGAAAAAAGTCAGAGTATAGCATATCGGAAAAAGTCATAGTATAGCATGTCGAAAAAAGTCATAGTATAGCATGTCGAAAAAAGTCATAGTATAGCATGTCGGAAAAAGTCATAGTATAGCATGTCGAAAAAAGTCATAGTATAGCATGTCGGAAAAAGTCATAGTATAGCATGTCGAAAAAAGTCAGAGTATAGCATATCGAAAAAAGTCATAGTATAGCATGTCGAAAAAAGTCATAGTATAGCATGTCGAAAAAAGTCAGAGTATAGCATATCGGAAAAAGTCATAGTATATCATGTCGAAAAAAGTCAGAAAAAAGTCATAGTATAGCATGTCGAAAAAAGTCATAAAAAAGTCATAGTATAGCATGTCGAAAAAAGTCATAGTATAGCATGTCGGAAAAAGTCATAGTATAGCATGTCGAAAAAAGTCATAGTATAGCATGTCGAAAAAAGTCATAAAAAAGTCATAGTATAGCATGTCGAAAAAAGTCATAAAAAAGTCATAGTATAGCATGTCGAAAAAAGTCATAAAAAAGTCATAGAATAGCATGTCGAAAAAAGTCATAAAAAAGTCATAGTATAGCATGTCGAAAAAAGTCATAGTATAGCATGTCGGAAAAAGTCACAGTATAGCATGTCGAAATAAGTCATAGTATTGCATGTCGAAAAAAGTCAGAGTACAATATGTCGAAAAAAGTCATGGTACAGCATGTCGAAAAAGTCATGAAAAAGTCACAGTACAGCATGTCGAAAAAAGTCATAGTATAGCATGTCGAAAAAAGTCATAGTATAGCATGTCGGAAAAAGTCATAGTATAGCATGTCGAAAAACGTCATAAATAAGTCATAGTATAGCATGTCGAAAAAAGTCATAGTATAGCATGTCGGAAAAAGTCATAGTATAGCATGTCGAAAAAAGTCATAAAAAAGTCATAGTATAGCATGTCGAAAAAAGTCATAAAAAAGTCATAGTATAGCATGTCGAAAAAAGTCATAGTATAGCATGTCGAAAAAAGTCATAGTATAGCATGTCGGAAAAAGTCATAGTATAGCATGTCGAAAAAAGTCATAGTATAGCATGTCGAAAAAAGTCATAAAAAAGTCATAGTATAGCATGTCGAAAAAAGTCATAAAAAAGTCATAGTATAGCATGTCGAAAAAAGTCATAGTATAGCATGTCGAAAAAAGTCATAGTATAATATGTCGAAAAAAGTCATAGTATAGCATGTCGGAAAAAGTCATAGTATAGCATGTCGAAAAAAGTCATAGTATAGCATGTCGGAAAAAGTCATAGTATAGCATGTCGAAAAAAGTCAGAGTATAGCATATCGGAAAAAGTCATAGTATAGCATGTCGAAAAAAGTCATAGTATAGCATGTCGAAAAAAGTTATAGTATAGCATGTCGGAAAAAGTCATAGTATAGCATGTCGAAAAAAGTCATAGTATAGCATGTCGGAAAAAGTCATAGTATAGCATGTCGAAAAAAGTCAGAGTATAGCATATCGAAAAAAGTCATAGTATAGCATGTCGAAAAAAGTCATAGTATAGCATGTCGAAAAAAGTCAGAGTATAGCATATCGGAAAAAGTCATAGTATAGCATGTCGAAAAAAGTCATAAAAAAGTCATAGTATAGCATGTCGAAAAAAGTCATAAAAAAGTCATAGTATAGCATGTCGAAAAAAGTCATAGTATAGCATTTCGGAAAAAGTCACAGTATAGCATGTCGAAATAAGTCATAGTATAGCATGTCGGAAAAAGTCATAGTATAGCATGTCGAAAAAAGTCATAGTATAGCATGTCGGAAAAAGTCATAGTATAGCATGTCGAAAAAAGTCAGAGTATAGCATATCGAAAAAAGTCATAGTATAGCATGTCGAAAAAAGTCATAGTATAGCATGTCGAAAAAAGTCAGAGTATAGCATATCGGAAAAAGTCATAGTATATCATGTCGAAAAAAGTCAGAAAAAAGTCATAGTATAGCATGTCGAAAAAAGTCATAAAAAAGTCATAGTATAGCATGTCGAAAAAAGTCATAGTATAGCATGTCGGAAAAAGTCATAGTATAGCATGTCGAAAAAAGTCATAGTATAGCATGTCGAAAAAAGTCATAAAAAAGTCATAGTATAGCATGTCGAAAAAAGTCATAAAAAAGTCATAGTATAGCATGTCGAAAAAAGTCATAAAAAAGTCATAGAATAGCATGTCGAAAAAAGTCATAAAAAAGTCATAGTATAGCATGTCGAAAAAAGTCATAGTATAGCATGTCGGAAAAAGTCACAGTATAGCATGTCGAAATAAGTCATAGTATTGCATGTCGAAAAAAGTCAGAGTACAATATGTCGAAAAAAGTCATGGTACAGCATGTCGAAAAAGTCATGAAAAAGTCACAGTACAGCATGTCGAAAAAAGTCATAGTATAGCATGTCGAAAAAAGTCATAGTATAGCATGTCGGAAAAAGTCATAGTATAGCATGTCGAAAAACGTCATAAATAAGTCATAGTATAGCATGTCGAAAAAAGTCATAGTATAGCATGTCGGAAAAAGTCATAGTATAGCATGTCGAAAAAAGTCATAAAAAAGTCATAGTATAGCATGTCGAAAAAAGTCATAAAAAAGTCATAGTATAGCATGTCGAAAAAAGTCATAGTATAGCATGTCGAAAAAAGTCATAGTATAGCATGTCGGAAAAAGTCATAGTATAGCATGTCGAAAAAAGTCATAGTATAGCATGTCGAAAAAAGTCATAAAAAAGTCATAGTATAGCATGTCGAAAAAAGTCATAAAAAAGTCATAGTATAGCATGTCGAAAAAAGTCATAGTATAGCATGTCGAAAAAAGTCATAGTATAATATGTCGAAAAAAGTCATAGTATAGCATGTCGGAAAAAGTCATAGTATAGCATGTCGAAAAAAGTCATAGTATAGCATGTCGGAAAAAGTCATAGTATAGCATGTCGAAAAAAGTCAGAGTATAGCATATCGGAAAAAGTCATAGTATAGCATGTCGAAAAAAGTCATAGTATAGCATGTCGAAAAAAGTTATAGTATAGCATGTCGGAAAAAGTCATAGTATAGCATGTCGAAAAAAGTCATAGTATAGCATGTCGGAAAAAGTCATAGTATAGCATGTCGAAAAAAGTCAGAGTATAGCATATCGAAAAAAGTCATAGTATAGCATGTCGAAAAAAGTCATAGTATAGCATGTCGAAAAAAGTCAGAGTATAGCATATCGGAAAAAGTCATAGTATAGCATGTCGAAAAAAGTCATAAAAAAGTCATAGTATAGCATGTCGAAAAAAGTCATAAAAAAGTCATAGTATAGCATGTCGAAAAAAGTCATAGTATAGCATTTCGGAAAAAGTCACAGTATAGCATGTCGAAATAAGTCATAGTATAGCATGTCGAAAAAAGTCATAGTATAATATGTCGAAAAAAGTCATAGTATAATATGTCGAAAAAAGTCATCGTATAATATGTCGAAAAAAGTCATCGTATAATATGTCGAAAAAAGTCATAGTATAATATGTCGAAAAAAGTCATAGTATAGCATGTCGAAAAAAGTCATAGTATAGCATGTCGGAAAAAGTCACAGGATAGCATGTCGAAATAAGTCATAGTATTGCATGTCGAAAAAAGTCAGAGTACAATATGTCGAAAAAAGTCATAGTACAGCATGTCGAAAAAGTCATAGTATAATATGTCGAAAAAAGTCATAGTATAGCATGTCGAAAAAAGTCATAGTATAATATGTCGAAAAAAGTCATAGTATAGCATGTCGGAAAAAGTCATAGTATAGCATGTCGAAAAAAGTCATAGTATAGCATGACGGAAAAAGTCATAGTATAGCATGTCGAAAAAAGTCAGAGTATAGCATATCGGAAAAAGTCATAGTATAGCATGTCGAAAAAAGTCATAGTATAGCATGTCGAAAAAAGTCATAGTATAGCATGTCGGAAAAAGTCACAGTATAGCATGTCGAAATAAGTCATAGTATAGCATGTCGAAAAAAGTCATAGTATAATATGTCGAAAAAAGTCATAGTATAATATGTCGAAAAAAGTCATCGTATAATATGTCGAAAAAGTCATCGTATAATATGTCGAAAAAAGTCATAGTATAATATGTCGAAAAAAGTCATAGTATAGCATGTCGAAAAAAGTCATAGTATAGCATGTCGGAAAAAGTCACAGGATAGCATGTCGAAATAAGTCATAGTATTGCATGTCGAAAAAAGTCAGAGTACAATATGTCGAAAAAAGTCATAGTACAGCATGTCGAAAAAAGTCATAGTATAGCATGTCGAAAAAAGTCATAGTATAGCATGTCGAAAAAAGTCATAAATAAGTCATCGTATAGCATGTCGAAAAAAGTCATAAATAAGTCATAGTATAGCATGTCGAAAAAAGTCATAGTATAGCATGTCGGAAAAAGTCATAGAATAGCATGTCGAAAAAAGTCATAAAAAAGTCATAGTATAGCATGTCGAAAAAAGTCATAAAAAAGTCATAGTATAGCATGTCGAAAAAAGTCATAGTATAGCATGTCGAAAAAAGTCATAGTATAGCATGTCGGAAAAAGTCATAGTATAATATGTCGAAAAAAGTCATAGTATAGCATGTCGAAAAAAGTCATAGTATAGCATGTCGGAAAAAGTCATAAAAAAGTCATAGTATAGCATGTCGAAAAAAGTCATAAAAAAGTCATAGTATAGCATGTCGAAAAAAGTCATAAAAAAGTCATAGTATAGCATGTCGAAAAAAGTCATAGTATAGCATGTCGAAAAAAGTCATAGTATAATATGTCGAAAAAAGTCATAGTATAGCATGTCGGAAAAAGTCATAGTATAGCATGTCGAAAAAGTCATAGTATAGCATGTCGGAAAAAGTCATAGTATAGCATGTCGAAAAAAGTCAGAGTATAGCATATCGAAAAAAGTCATAGTATAGCATGTCGAAAAAAGTCATAGTATAGCATGTCGAAAAAAGTCATAGTATAGCATGTCGAAAAAAGTCATAGTATAGCATGTCGGAAAAAGTCATAGTATAGCATGTCGGAAAAAGTCATAGTATAGCATGTCGAAAAAAGTCATAGTATAGCATGTCGGAAAAAGTCATAGTATAGCATGTCGAAAAAAGTCATAGTATAGCATGTCGAAAAAAGTCATAGTATAATATGTCGAAAAAAGTCATAGTATAGCATGTCGGAAAAAGTCATAGTATAGCATGTCGAAAAAATTCATAGTATAGCATGTCGGAAAAAGTCATAGTATAGCATGTCGAAAAAAGTCAGAGTATAGCATATCGGAAAAAGTCATAGTATAGCATGTCGAAAAAAGTCATAGTATAGCATGTCGAAAAAAGTCATAGTATAGCATGTCGGAAAAAGTCATAGTATAGCATGTCGAAAAAAGTCATAGTATAGCATGTCGGAAAAAGTCATAGTATAGCATGTCGAAAAAAGTCAGAGTATAGCATATCGGAAAAAGTCATAGTATAGCATGTCGAAAAAAGTCATAGTATAGCATGTCGAAAAAAGTCATAAAAAAGTCATAGTATAGCATGTCGAAAAAAGTCATAGTATAGCATGTCGGAAAAAGTCACAGTATAGCATGTCGAAATAAGTCATAGTATAGCATGTCGAAAAAAGTCATAGTATAATATGTCGAAAAAAGTCATAGTATAATATGTCGAAAAAAGTCATCGTATAATATGTCGAAAAAAGTCATCGTATAATATGTCGAAAAAAGTCATAGTATAATATGTCGAAAAAAGTCATAGTATAGCATGTCGGAAAAAGTCATAGTATAGCATGTCGGAAAAAGTCATAGTATAGCATGTCGAAAAAAGTCATAGTATAGCATGTCGAAAAAAGTCATAGTATAGCATGTCGAAAAAAGTCATAGTATAGCATGTCGGAAAAAGTCATAGTATAGCATGTCGAAAAAAGTCATAGTATAGCATGTCGAAAAAAGTCATAGTATAGCATGTCGAAAAAAGTCATAAAAAAGTCATAGTATAGCATGTCGAAAAAAGTCATAGTATAGCATGTCGGAAAAAGTCATAGTATAGCATGTCGAAATATGTCATAGTATTGCATGTCGAAAAAAGTCATAATACAGCATGTCGAAAAAGTCATGAAAAAGTCACTTTACAGCATGTCGAAAAAAGTCATAGTATAGCATGTCGAAAAAAGTCATAGTATAGCATGTCGAAAAAAGTCATAAAAAAGTCATAGTATAGCATGTCGAAAAAAGTCATAGTATAGCATGTCGAAAAAAGTCATAGTATAGCATGTCGGAAAAAGTCATAGTATAGCATGTCGAAAAAAGTCATAGTATAGCATGTCGGAAAAAGTCATAGTATAGCATGTCGAAAAAAGTCATAGAATAGCATGTCGAAAAAAGTCATAAAAAAGTCATAGTATAGCATGTCGAAAAAAGTCATAGTATAGCATGTCGGAAAAAGTCACAGTATAGCATGTCGAAATAAGTCATAGTATTGCATGTCGAAAAAAGTCAGAGTACAATATGTCGAAAAAAGTCATCGTACAGCATGTCGAAAAAGTCATGAAAAAGTCACAGTACAGCATGTCGAAAAAAGTCATAGTATAGCATGTCGGAAAAAGTCATAGTATAGCATGTCGAAAAAAGTCATAAATAAGTCATAGTATAGCATGTCGAAAAAAGTCATAGTATAGCATGTCGGAAAAAGTCATAGTATAGCATGTCGAAAAAAGTCATAAAAAAGTCATAGTATAGCATGTCGAAAAAAGTCATAAAAAAGTCATAGTATAGCATGTCGAAAAAAGTCATAGTATAGCATGTCGAAAAAAGTCATAGTATAGCATGTCGGAAAAAGTCATAGTATAGCATGTCGAAAAAAGTCATAGTATAGCATGTCGAAAAAAGTCATAAAAAAGTCATAGTATAGCATGTCGAAAAAAGTCATAAAAAAGTCATAGTATAGCATGTCGAAAAAAGTCATAGTATAGCATGTCAAAAAAAGTCATAGTATAATATGTCGAAAAAAGTCATAGTATAGCATGTCGGAAAAAGTCATAGTATAGCATGTCGGAAAAAGTCATAAAAAAGTCATAGTATAGCATGTCGAAAAAAGTCATAAAAAAGTCATAGTATAGCATGTCGAAAAAAGTCATAGTATAGCATGTCGGAAAAAGTCATAGTATAGCATGTCGAAAAAAGTCATAGTATAGCATGTCGGAAAAAGTCATAGTATAGCATGTCGAAAAAAGTCAGAGTATAGCATATCGGAAAAAGTCATAGTATAGCATGTCGAAAAAAGTCATAGTATAGCATGTCGAAAAAAGTTATAGTATAGCATGTTGGAAAAAGTCATAGTATAGCATGTCGAAAAAAGTCATAGTATAGCATGTCGGAAAAAGTCATAGTATAGCATGTCGGAAAAAGTCACAGGATAGCATGTCGAAATAAGTCATAGTATTGCATGACGAAAAAAGTCAGAGTACAATATGTCGAAAAAAGTCATAGTATAGCATGTCGAAAAAAGTCATAGTATAATATGTCGAAAAAAGTCATAGTATAGCATGTCGAAAAAAGTCATAGTATAGCATGTCGGAAAAAGTCACAGGATAGCATGTCGAAATAAGTCATAGTATAGCATATCGAAAAAGTCATAGTATAATATGTCGAAAAAAGTCATAGTATAGCATGTCGAAAAAAGTCATAGTATAATATGTCGAAAAAAGTCATAGTATAGCATGTCGGAAAAAGTCATAGTATAGCATGTCGAAAAAAGTCAGAGTATAGCATGTCGAAAAAAGTCATAGTATAGCATGTCGGAAAAAGTCATAGTATAGCATGTCGAAAAAAGTCATAGTATAGCATGTCGAAAAAAGTCATAGTATAGCATGTCGAAAAAAGTCATAGTATAATATGTCGAAAAAAGTCATAGTATAGCATGTCGAAAAAAGTCATAGTATAATATGTCGAAAAAAGTCATAGTATAGCATGTCGAAAAAAGTCATAGTATAGCATGTCGGAAAAAGTCACAGGATAGCATGTCGAAATAAGTCATAGTATTGCATGTCGAAAAAAGTCAGAGTACAATATGTCGAAAAAAGTCATAGTATAGCATGTCGAAAAAAGTCATAGTATAATATGTCGAAAAAAGTCATAGTATAGCATGTCGAAAAAAGTCATAGTATAGCATGTCGGAAAAAGTCACAGGATAGCATGTCGAAATAAGTCATAGTATAGCATGTCGAAAAAGTCATAGTATAGCATGTCGAAAAAAGTCATAGTATAATATGTCGAAAAAAGTCATAGTATAGCATGTCGGAAAAAGTCATAGTATAGCATGTCGAAAAAAGTCAGAGTATAGCATGTCGAAAAAAGTCATAGTATAGCATGTCGGAAAAAGTCATAGTATAGCATGTCGAAAAAAGTCATAGTATAGCATGTCGAAAAAAGTCATAGTATAATATGTCGAAAAAAGTCATAGTATAGCATGTCGGAAAAAGTCATAGTATAGCATGTCGAAAAAAGTCAGAGTATAGCATGTCGAAAAAAGTCATAGTATAGCATGTCGGAAAAAGTCATAGTATAGCATGTCGAAAAAAGTCATAGTATAGCATGTCGAAAAAAGTCATAGTATAGCATGTCGAAAAAAGTCATAGTATAGCATGTCGGAAAAAGTCATAGTATAGCATGTCGAAAAAAGTCATAGTATAGCATGTCGAAAAAAGTCATAGTATAGCATGTCGTAAAAAGTCATAGTATAGCATGTCGAAAAAAGTCATAGTATAGCATGTCGAAAAAAGTCATAAAAAAGTCATAGTATAGCATGTCGAAAAAAGTCATAAAAAAGTCATAGTATAGCATGTCGAAAAAAGTCATAGTATAGCATGTCAAAAAAAGTCATAGTATAATATGTCGAAAAAAGTCATAGTATAGCATGTCGGAAAAAGTCATAGTATAGCATGTCGGAAAAAGTCATAAAAAAGTCATAGTATAGCATGTCGAAAAAAGTCATAAAAAAGTCATAGTATAGCATGTCTGGTTTACATCTTACCTCAGTGACAGAAGTTTCAATGTCTCTGTGGGTGCTTTTGTGTCTGTTACCTCTCCACTGTCTTGTGGTGTACCGCAGGGCTCGGTTCTGGGGCCTCTGTTATTTTCACTTTATCTGTTACCTTTGGGACCGATCATAAAAAGCTATAATGTGTCCTATCACTTATATGCAGACGACATCCAACTTCATCTGTCATTCAAACCCAGCGAGGCATTCACATTAACTAGGCTCCTGGACTGTGTCAATGCCATCAGAGACTGGACGGCAGAAAACTGCCTGCAACTCAACGACTCTAAGACGGAGGTCCTAGTTATTGCTCCAGAGGAGTTTGTCCCCATGATCAGGCAGATTATTAGTCCTCTCTCCTCTGCTTCCCATTGCAACCTGCGCAATCTTGGGATTTTCTTTGATCGCTCCATGTCATTTGACCCTCATGTTAAGCAGCTGTCCAGGTCATGTTTCTTCCATCTAAGAAATATCAGTAAACTGAGATCTGTATTATCAACGCCTGAATTAGAAATGATCATACACACATTTATCTCCTCTCGCATTGACTACTGCAACTCACTTTTTACATCACTCAGTGTATCTGCTCTTAACCGTCTGCAGGTCATCCAAAATGCTGCCGCCAGATTACTCACCAGGACAAACCGACGGTCTCACATCACCCCCGTACTCCGATCTCTCCACTGGCTTCCTGTAGCATCTCGGATACACTTCAAAATTCTCACCATCACTTACAGAGCACTTCACGGTCAGGCTCCGACTTATGTAGCTGATCTACTTCGCCCCTATTCACCCGCCCGCACTCTCAGGTCAAATGCTCTAGGTCTTCTGTCAGTCCCACGCACACGATTTAAGACCCGTGGTGACCGAGCCTTTGAGGCAGTGGCCCCGAGGCTCTGGAATGCTCTGCCTGCAACTCTACGCCTCGCCGATACTGTGGATACTTTTAAAAGCCAGCTAAAAACCCACCTGTTTAGGCTGGCGTTTGTGTAAAAGTAAACCCATGTCCTAGACCTGCTCTTAACATTTGTTTTACATTTTTATTTTATTTTTATTTTATTCTTTAACATTTTTTATTCACTCTGTGTATGTAATTTATTGACCGTAGGGTCACATTGTGTTTTTTATGCTTTTAAATGTCTGCTCTGTTAAGCACTTTGTGATAGTACTGTCTGTGAAAAGCGCTATATAAATAAAATTCATTCATTCATTCATTCATTCATTCATGTCGAAAAAAGTCATAGTATAGCATGTCGGAAAAAGTCATAGTATAGCATGTCGAAAAAAGTCATAAAAAAGTCATAGTATAGCATGTCGAAAAAAGTCATAGTATAGCATGTCGGTAAAAGTCATAGTATAGCATGTCGAAAAAAGTCATAGTATAGCATGTCGAAAAAAGTCATAGTATAATATGTCGAAAAAAGTCATAGTATAATATGTCGAAAAAAGTCATCGTATAATATGTCGAAAAAAGTCATCGTATAATATGTCGAAAAAAGTCATAGTATAATATGTCGAAAAAAGTCATAGTATAATATGTCGAAAAAAGTCATCGTATAATATGTCGAAAAAAGTCATCGTATAATATGTCGAAAAAAGTCATAGTATAATATGTCGAAAAAAGTCATTGTATAATATGTCGAAAAAAGTCATCGTATAATATGTCGAAAAAAGTCATCGTATAATATGTCGAAAAAAGTCATAAAAAGTCATAGTATAGCATGTCGAAAAGGTCATGAAAAAGTCACAGACTACAAGAGGCCCATCGTTTGCAGTTCATTAAGAGTCCACCGGGCGGCGCTGTCTGATAAGAAATGAGAGGTCTGCCGGTCTTCAGCAGCCACCTGCCTTTAAGAGAAAATCGAAGGGACCAGCAGTGTGAAACGACAACACAACACATTCTTCTGTATGACAGAAGGGTTTAGTTCTGGTCAATTGAGCCACTGATTCAGATTCAGCATCTGATCCGAGTGCAGTCTTTTTGCACAGATCTTGTGGTTTCTCATGTTAATGCTGTTTAGGTTTCTGTGGACAGTTACTGTCAAATAAAGACAGAAAAACAAGACAGAAGGTGGTTGTGGTTTGCATTTATTGTTGTTTGTGTGTCCAGAGTGTATGCTCTTGTGCATCTGTGTGTGCATATTGACGTGCGCGCGTGTGTGTGCATACATGTCCTGCAGGCCTTGTTTGTCTATTGTATTTGTGCTTGTTATTGTTTACTCCTGAGGGGAGTGGGGAGCGATTGCATCTGAACACTGAAATTACAGCGATGCCAGACTCCGATAAACACAGTCGGAGAGCAGCAGCCTTCCCATCTCCCCCTCGCTGGCGAGGCCCAGCAATCCAACTTCACATGGATGTGGGTGAGGGGAAAGGGGGGCGGGGGGGAGGAGGAGGAGGAGGAGGCCTTTTTTCATTTTGGAAATTCTGCAGAGCCTATGTCACAATTGTGAAAGCTGAAGCAGATTGTCTGTTTATTTTTGGCTGTTTTTAATATGTATTCTGTGGAAATGTCAGTGGGTCCAGGTGAAAAGAATAACCAGGAAGTCCGTTTAAAAAGCTTGTGCCAGACAGAAACATCATGGTGGTTTATTGTCAGGATAGTACGAAGTCTGGAGAACAGCGGGTCTCCGCAGTAATAATTGTCTTCTCTGTCTCGATGCTTGGAAGGCAAACAGTAAGTGATGAAATCAGATACTCCACCTGGTATCAGAGCTGTTTTTAAGGCGTGATGATGTGAAATAATAGTCTTCGTGGTTCCCACCCCCTGCTGTGGACTGATGCTATCGGCCTTGGGTCATTTTCCACCAGGCCTGCAAGGAAACAATATAATTTGGCCAAAAAACAACATTCATTTTGTAACTTTATCCATCATTTGTGTGGCAATTACCTTAAATTATCATTATCTTATCATAATGATGGCACAAAACATGGAAAATAAGACCCAAGTTATGTCAAATGTTGAGTGCAGAGAGGAGGAGCTGGCTCTCGGGTATTTTGCGATAGCAGGATTCAAACCAGCAGCTATACTACTTCCAACAAAGCCGAGACAAAAAACCACAACGCACCGTTATTCTTCTTTCATTATGTGTTACGATGAAACTGTGTGTAAAGTGTGTAACTGTAATGTGAGGATTTGGCAGTTGGCGCCCGAATATAATGGCTCCAACAGTGAGTGACGGAAGAAAAAAAAAGACAAAATGTGTGTGTGTGTCTGCCTTAAAGGTGTGTGTAAAGGTATAAAGGTGTGTGAGTGTGCAGAACGAGTGAAGACATCTGAACACTGTGTTCGGGGGGGGGGGGGGGGGGCACCGCTCTGTATTAGCTTCACCTCGTTATCGTTATCGCCCTCCTCCATTGTGGCATGAAGGGCGGAAAATGATTAGAGGAACAGGTGACAATGGAGGCAGAGATTTCTGCCTTTACCCGGGGCAGCGCCTCTGTCAGGTACAGCGGCGTTACGCTCAAAAGAAAAGAAGAGGGGGCGCCGCACAAAAGAGCTCCTTTCTTGCTTTAAAACACTCACGTCTTCTTCGGGAGCGCAGAATGGGTGTTCGTCGGGGGCCAATTGACTTCCTCCATCCTTCTCTCAGGTTATCACAGAGAGGAAGATGAGCGCTCTGAGAGGGGAAAAAAGACTTTTCTACTCCTCCTCTTCGCTCTTAACGCCCTTCTTTTTTTCCCTGATCCGGGAGGGTAGGAAGAAAAGAAGGTAAAGATAGCGGCGAAGGAGGGGAAGACAGGAAGCGAGGCCGAGGCTCTTTCCCACGGCGGCGTCTGCTTCGCGACATGGACTCTGATGTAGTAACGCCAGGGCATTATCTCATTCAACCCCCCTCTTCCTTCTTATCTCAATGCGTCCCCCTCGCTCTTTTCTCCCCCCCCCCCCCCCCCCCCCAGCCTTACACAAAGCTATCAGCTCTGTGGACTTTTCTGACTATTTATGTCGGACAAGGTCAGGATCGTTTAAACCGCTCTGCCTCTCTCAGCCCCTGCAGATGAGATAGCGCGGGAAAGGAGGGAGAAACGATCGATTCCCGCCGCCACGCAGATTTATTCCCCTCCTCCCCCCCGCCTCTTTCTTCTCCCTCATCCTCCCCCAATAGGGTTTTTTTTTTTTTGCACAGATCCAGGAGGGAGGGTCGCCATTGCCATTCGACGCCACCAGGCTCATCAGTCTCTTTAACACCCCGTGGCTTTTAAAATACAGTAGCAAAAGCCCTTAAACTGGGCCACTTTTCTCCCGGTCCAAATGAGCGGCGTCCTCCCATCAATCTGAGCGGCTCGGGGTTTCAGAGGGGCGTGAATGGTGAGGCCTGTTGGGAGGAAGAGATTTAGACGGGGGAAGTGGCGGTTTGTATCATTCGGGGGTGTTTTACAAATGAAGCGGGGCACTTACTCAGGCTGAAGGCTTGATTGTGAAGTGGGCTGGGAAGGGGGTTTACATGGGTTTTTCTAAAGGCCAATAAAGACCCTGATATAAGCGGCTGACAGCTGATATTTAGTGCAACTGTTCGGTATCTGTGACATGGTAATCCTCATGTCAGTCAGCTCCTTTAGTCACGTGTCCTCTTTTCTTCAGATGTCTTGGTAGTTCTGCTCAGATTTAGTTTTTGTATGTGGTGTTTTTGGTCTGTTCAGCCATGAAAAGAGATCCTCCAGGGTCCGCTATACAACAAGCACAATGAGTGTAACCTGATCGCCCGTGGTAGCCAAGCTAGCTAGAGCTAGCCCTGGTGTGCTAGCCCTGTCAGCACAAAGACCACAATCAGCTGAAGGTTTGACGTTGTCATTAAAATTGGGAGAATCCTATTGGTAGAAAATATGAAGTCAATAAGCATAGAATTGGTTAAATAAATGACAGGAAGGTGAACAAATAAAGGGAAACCTAACCTTTGACTTCTCTTCATTATTCACTGATGCGAGTCAGAGATCTGGAATCAGGAAGACTGATCTTCCGATATATTTCCTTCCTGAAAACTTCTGTTACGGACCACCTTGGTAGCCAAAGCTAGCCACACAATCACCACGTCCCGGGTTCGATACCGGCCTTGGCACCTTTGTTGCATGTCATGCCCTCTCGCTCAAACAAAGGCAAATTGACAAAATACTCCTCCTAAAACTCCTGATACACATTAGGGCGGACAAATAAAAACACTGCACAAGACTGTTCTTTGTGATTTCTGTGTTTTTAGAAGAGGTACACGGATACCTTCAACCGCTCCGTTGCTCTTGTGAACTCTTGCCTCAGTCATGAACACTAAAAAAAACACCAAATATTTACATTTAAGAAGCTGGATCCAGTGTTCATTTTTTGCATTTATGCTTAAGAAATTACTTAAAACGATGTTGCAGATTAATGTGTGTGCTTCGCCTCTCATTTCTTTAAACATATTACAATTTTCATGCAAAGTGTTGCCCCAAAAAAATCCTAAATATTGTGTTGTTTTAAAATCTTGTCAGGGCAGAAATAATCATAATCATTTGCGACCGCAGGACACGGAACGCCTCCTTTGAAAGCCAGGATGCCAACAGTAAAACCCATTCATCCGTACATGTGTGGAATCTGATGAAAATGTCTCATTGCATTCTGCTCATATCGAGGGTTCCTCAAAGACAGCCGGTGAAGCGTGATGTGGTTGTTGCTGGCTTTGTCTGAGCGAGTGTGTTTTGTTTGTGAGAATACTTACATTATGTCTTCTTCACTGTGTGTGTGTGTGTGTGTGTGTGTGTGTGTGTGTGTGTGTGTGTGTGTGATACCCTGCCACTCATGTCTTGGGTTACTGTGTTTCTGGCTGAATGATAGATGGCTCAGCCCAACCTCAGAGCCCCGATCCTGAGCTGCCGGACAACATGTCACTGCCAGTTTCCGCCCAACTGAGTGTGTGTGTGTGTGTGTGTGTGTTTGAATATGAGGATGCCAATGATTCTGTGTGTGTGTGTGTGTGTCTGTCCGGTTCCGACCCCCCACCGCAACAGGATAGGTGGGTGAGGACGGCCTGGCAGTGTGTCCGCATGTGTGTGTGTGTGTGCAGTGTGAAGTGCCTGAGGTCCGTGTCCCGCTGAGTGTGGCGGCCCCAGCCCTTTCCTGTCCAGACCACACGTCTAACCAAAACCCAATGTGTGTTTAGGTGTGTGTGTGTGTGGGTGTATTCACGAGTGTGTGCAGGACACTCATTCATAATTCCATTTGAACTATTTTCCTCATCGTTTCATCGATTTAAAAATCTTGTTTTCTGATTATTTGATGAATGATTTAATCTATAAAATGCAAAAAAATTGAGGAAAATTCAGAAAGTGACATCTTTAAAAATGACTTCTTTCGTTCAACCAAACAATTCAAGTTTCCAGAGTGACATTGATTTATCTATTGATGATTTTTTTGTTCGAATGAATCAATTAATTGTCACCATTAGCCTGAGGTGACATCTTTAAATTGCTTGTTTTGTCTGACCAACAGTCCAAAAAAAGATAAACAAGAGCAGTAAATCCTCGTATTTGACGTCCTAAAACAAGCAATTAAATCCTTCTTTAATTAGATCTTGTGATACAATCCATTCAGCTACGCAATGGATTTGTGGTGAGATTTCCTTTTGATGTCAGACGTTGCTACCAGGGTCAAAATCTAAATCTCTATCTTAAGCTTTAAACCAACGCGAGTTGGTTTTTTAGATTAAGTACGTTTTGCAGAATACAGTCAGAATTTGTGATATATTTTAATAACGGATTAAAGAAACAATTATTTCTTTATCAGACAAAATAATTCACAGTGACAATAATATATATTATAATTAATCTTTGTTTATTGTGCGTTTTGTCTCCTTTTTGGCAAATAAATTACACAAAATATGAGTGTGGAGAGAGAGTATAACTTTTTGTATGAAATGATTAAAGAGGTGCTGGATTATTTACACAATACTATCATGTGTGTATTATTCCCATGATAATAATGAGGTTATTGTCAATACCGGTATCGTGACACAGCGTCTAAGAAGTCCATCTTCTGACCAACAGCTGCAAGAAGAGCCACTAAATGGACCTGCTGGTGACATTTGTTTTTTTGCAAGTTGAGGAACTTTAAGGATTCGTGATGATAAACTCTCTTAAAGATTGAAACAAATAACAGATTATCAGAAAGTGAGTCAATGATTAAATTGATGAATCAGCGCTTTGTTGTCTCTAGAACGTTGATCTCATCGGCGCTTCTTCATCAACCTTTACCTTTATCTGATAATATCATTTTAAACACCTTTTTACTCCGGTTCTTGCGCACCAACTTCTCCAATCTGTGACTTTTTCTTAAAAATTCGCAGCAGATAGCACACAAACGAACGGCACCGGGAGAAGGGAAAAGAAGCAGCCCCCCTCCTCTTCCTCCCTCCTCTTCCTCCCTCTCTCCAGTGCTGCCAGCAGACAGTGTTTCTCAGTGTAGTGGAGATTATAGCCGGGAATGACAAGCACGCCGTCTGATACCATATCCGCTCTGAATTACAGATCAGCCCTTTTTAAATGATATTTTAAATACTTGCTGCAGGCTGCGAGTTTTCACAGGGTCTTATTTCATTGTTATTATACTAGTACCATATTTTTGTTAGAAAATCAGTGTTGGCGCTTATTTAAATGAGAGAGTGGAAGCCGATATACACTCCAGTGTGTTATTTTACTGCCACTTTGGAAAATCCCCCTCCCCGCGATACTTCTCACACACACCCACCACCTCCCTTCTGCTTTTTGTGTGTTCTTGGTGGGAATTAAAAGGGAGCACTGTGAAGAGGACAAAAGAGAAAGGAGAAATTGTAATGAGTTTGATTTTGTGTGTGTGTAGTGCGCTTGGCTGTGAGGTTGGTGAAGCCCATTAAGGGTTAGATTCCCACACAGAAAGAAGACTGCGGCTTTGATTACCTCTCTCATGTGTTGGAGGAGGAAGAGGAGGAGGGAGGAAGGGGGGGGGGGGCAGTTTGCTCAAAAACCGGGTGCGGATTTGACTTGTTTCAACGTCGCTCATTTTGATCATTGAATTAAACTGTGGGACGGCAAAAATGCCCCTTTAAAGAAATGGAGACAGGCAGGTCAGGAGTTAGAGGAAGAGGAAGAAGAGGAGGTGCAGTACGCGCGGCGGCGTGCTGGGTGGCGCTGTTGCCCCAGCGATGCTCCCGCTCTCTTCTTCTTCTTTTTTTTGGGATTAAAGGTCCCTCGGTTTCAGTCGAAGGCTCTGAGCTCTTTGTGCTTTTGCGTTTCATGATGGGATTCTCTGGAGAGCAGAGGATGGAGAACGACACTCCTTCCCCCTCTAACCCTCTCTCCCCCTCTAACCCTCTCTCCCCCTCTCTCCCTCTCTCCCCCTCTCTCCCCCTCTCTCCCTCTCTCTCCCCCTCTCCCCCTCTCCCCCTCTCTCCCCCTCTCCCCCTCTGCCTCGCTCTCATGCCGGAATACACCCTAACCTTGACATATTGAGAATGAAAACGACGGTTCCACATCCCATGCTCGCTTGTTGACAGCGTTAACACTCTTTTCATGTGTGTTTTGATTGCTGAAAATGAACCATATTAGAGTGTTATGAGAAATTATGTTTAGTGTGTGTGTGTGTGTCAGGACATGCACCGCCTTACGTGAATCTGTATGTCCACATAACTCAATTATTTAGACAGAAAATCATTTTTGGTTTGCTCCCACGCTCTTAATTCATGTGCACACACACACACACACACACACACACACACACACACGCACGCACACTCAGCACTAATTGTGCTCCTTGTTTGTTTGTTGCGTCTGAGAGAAAAGTATGTAAAATAGGCCCAGGGGAGGGAAAATATAGCCAGTGGGGCTAAACTAACAATGTTAACCCCTCCCAACCTCTGTCTCACCCCTCTCACCCCTCTCACCCCTCTCACCCCTCTCACCCTTCTATTTCTTGTCTCACCCCGTTCTCATATTCATATACCCTCCACGCTGTTGTCACCCCTCCTGCATGCCCAGTGTACACTATACCGTCCTCAACCAGACTGCTGTGTGTGTGATTTTGAAACTGCATGCGTTGCATGTGTGTTGTTGAACACATTTGATGCGAGGGTTCGGCTGATCTGGGCGTTTGAAGGCTCTTGTGATACTGATATGTTTTGGAATGAAGCGGCTGAAAGATGAATAATATTGACCTTTTTCACACCAAGCAAAGACATTGATTCTAAAAACTCTAAACAGAACTGCAGACTCACCCACGAAGAAGACACAGACATCAGTAATAACTCCATTAGTTGTTGCATTAATTAACATATTGTTCTTGCAATAACTCATGCATGAGACTAATTCCAGTACATCCCTGATAATTAATGAAGTACAACATGAATGAATTCATGTTGTACTTCATTCGCTAAATGTTCGCTAAATTATTGAGCTAAATAAATACATGCTGCAGGATGCATCAATACAGCTGCAAATGTATTTACCACAGTAACCATTAAGATGCTGGTGGGAATGTGCAGGTAATACTCACACTTACTCTCACGTCGATATTGATGCTAATATTGGTGCTAATGCTAAAACAAGTCTACTGTACCACTAACAGCAATACAAAGATTATTATGCAACAGTTAATGCTCAGGCTTTTACGAACAACAGTACCACTATTCATGTTAGTACTTATAGTTATTGCAAAGCTAATACTTCAATACTAGTGTGTACATTCTTTGCAGAATCCATCAGTCACACTGCGTCTCTGCTTCATCACATAATATCAGAAGCGGCTGACTGATCTGTTTTTAAACTGCTGGTCTGAGGCTGAGTAACTACAGACAGTGGAAACAGACCATGTTCAACTCTAACCGCTGGCTCTAATGATGCTTACTTCCCTCTTATGTGTGTGTGTGAGTGTGTGTGTGTGTTTTCCCATCAGTGTTTATGACATAATTGAAGCTGTGGCCCCTCCTTGCCCTTATGAGAACCATTATAAACTACAAAGGTATAGAAGATATTGTTTGTGTCTGTCCGGAGTGTGTTGTGTGTGTGTGTGTGTGTGTGTGTGTGTGTGTGTGTGTGTGTGTGTGTGTGTGTGTGTGTGTGTGTGTGTGTGTGTGTGTGTGTGTGTGTGTGTGTGTGGAGACAAACACAAAGCATTCATAGCGCCTTATGCAACATGCAGTCAACGCTTCATTAGTCGCCTGGTTTTGGTTTTGAAAATGAAGCAAGTCTCATGGTGGTGAAATGAGTTTGAGTCTGTAAATGTGAGGCAGAGTTGAGTGTTTTGCTTTTCTTCGGGGGTAATGTGCGGGTGAATTTAGTTGACGTCTGACAGTAGGAAGGTTAGAAGTCCACTCATTTTAAACATGTGCTGCTGATATCTTTCTTACATGCTAGAATTTGTACGTTTTCCAACAGTTTTAACAATCGAATTAAACACGTTTGATCATTGTTAGGGTGGTAAAGTGTCTAAATCAGCATTTACGTCACCCAAACCTTCTTCTTTACGTTCATTGATAACATTCTCAGGGTAATAGCTCAACATTACTGGCTAACATCTGATATTCATTGTGTGTGTACAACGGATCGTCATGCAACGGCTTCGTAGGACATCTCACGGGAAGTTTTTTTTTCTTGTGCATTTTCCTACCGAATAAACTTCGTTCAAATAAACTTCCATCTTCACAGGAAATAACTTCGTGAGGTTTCGGCAACAACACGACTCGGTTCGGTTGAGGAGAGGGTCGTGGTTTGGGTTAAAATAACTACGGAAGTTACGTGATGAATAAATAAATGTTGTGACTTCTGGTTACACGAACAGCGGATTCCTGGATGAAAGTCCTGTGTATGTTCGCTGTTACGTGATGAATAAAAACAGATTTCGTGGGACGCATATGAATTACCGTGCACTACTTTTTGTAGGTTTAGCTACAAACAGTGCATGAGAACAACCTGGTGCGTGTGACCCATCCATTGATTTCATACGTGACTTGATTTGTGTGAACGCTGAACATCAGCAAACACATTATTGCATCAAATAAGGCAGACTCTTCCCTTTCCCCACCGTCTTCCCTCACTCGTCACACCATTTCAACCTCCCTTCCTCCTTCCCTTCTCCTCTTATGCTCCGTCAATCTGCAGCCGTCCTCTCACCTCTCCCTCAACTCCTGCTCCGAGGTTTCATTTTGCTTCCTCGAGACTCCATTTTCTCTCTGTCCTTTTACTTCCTCTCCTTTCCTGGTGAAGATAAGGGATGACTCCACATGCATGGACATTGACACACACAAAACAGGGAAATGATTAAAAATGTCAACTGTACATGAACTGATACTCGGGTTGAACCAGCACATAGATGCTGGATTCTCTTTTTCCCGATTGAAGCTGTGGATCGCCTCAAGGTCTGAAATGAAACCCATTAAATCTGACATTTTTCCACTTTCACTTGCACATTGTCACGGCTGGGTGAGAACTTACCAAACTTTACTTTACCAAAATGTATTTTCAGGGTTTAGTAGAAGTAGAATCCCGAATTTGTTGAAATTGTATCAACCGTACTGAGAAGCAGAGAACATGCAACTCTGACTCCGACGGAATTCCATTCACTGTCAAACGTAAACGATTTTATCATTTATATTTTGGTGGATGTGTAATCTTTGTGCACATTTTTTCTTCTTCTACTCCACAAAGTGTTTGATTTGATTAAATATAAACCTGTTATGACGTCTTCAACACTTGACCAAGACAAAGATCTCTTCCTTAACGAAGTGTTTTGATGTTGCCTGAACACACCGTAAATCAATCAACAAACAAACCACAAAGTCTTATTCATGCATTAGTTGCTATAAATAAACAACAAGTCAAAGAATTGAATATGTTGTCAGTTTTTATACGTCATTATGTTTCTGTCAAAGCGTAGTTTTGAAAAGGGGTGTTATTGACAAATTTTGCTCGGATGGCAATGTTGGGAATCTTTTTATTTTTTTCATCAAATTCGTCATGAAATTTGGTTCAGGTATTCATTAAATATAATTCAGGATCAAAATACCTGCAAAACCAATGACATTCCCATCAGCCAGTGTCCGGTGCTCATTAGCAAATGTTAGCATGCTAACACGCTAAACCGGTGGTGAACATGGTAAACATTACTCCTGCTGAACGTCAGCGTGTCGACATGCGAGAATGTTAGCTTCCTGACCTCACGCATAATATAGTCAGTCAACAGAAGCAAAATAAGCAACAATAAGGATGATAATAATAATACGGGAGAAATCATTGACTCACATGTGTGGAAGATGCCAGCGTTGCTCTAATCAGCTGTGCAACAATTCTGAAATCAAAGAAAATGTATTTGTTGTTATTTATGTGGAAGGACATTCTTTCGCCCCACAGAGCTTTTAAGAAGGTAAATATTCAGAAGCTGTTTGTTCCCACACTCACTCACCTTTTCCCACCGCCTCAGTGTGTGAAGTCCAAATGAAACAAAGATATTCATGGCTCCTCTCCATGAGCTATAAAGGCCTGGACCTCCTGCCCTGGCCATTCAATTAGCCACAGTGGCCAGTGTGTGTGTGTGTGTGTGTGTGTGTGTGTGTGTGTGTGTGCAAACTATTGCCCTGTCTGAGCAGCCAACCTCAACTAAGGGCCAGGCTCAAACAGCGGCTTAAAGCTAACCAGGTCACAGCTGATGGTGTGAGAACCGAGGCTGTGCTCACTTTAGTGTGTGTGTGTGTGTGTGTGTGTGTGTGTGTGTGTGTGTGGAGAAGAGAGAAAGAGCTCAAATCACCGCCTTAAACCTTCTGTGTTTCAGTGTTTAAAACCAGCTTCCCATGATGCCACTCACAGGTCGAGGAGGTGTCGACCTCAAGTTTACTCGTGTGGGTTCAGTTCATTTTCACCTTTTGTTTTTTGGGAGCAGGAAGCGGCGCTGCGTACGTGCTGGTTCCGACGATGCGGCCACGTCTTTCAGCAGCGTATGAGCCTGTTGTCAGAGGCCGTCATGCTACACTGAGGCTGACGCATAAAGGCACGCTGTGACTGTTGAACCTTCCGCTGCATGACAGGCGGTCATAGTGCATTCACAGGGAGGGGAAGTTTATATATTGTTGGCAACATCAGTGGAAAACACAACCTTAATGTCTTGGTTCTGTTTGTTTTACTGTTGAATCACCCTCTTTGGCGAAGAATGAAGGGAAATTCATCAGTGAAAATGATAATTAATTAATGTTTCAGTCCATTAATTCCCTGCGCGCACGTTTGCTTGTCATGTTGACTTTTGAGGCCTTGAAGGCGTAGTAGTAGTAGAGAGTGGCTGATGTCTCCTCTCCTTTGATTGCACTATTGACAAATTCCTGTCCCATACACGTTCAGTTCACCGTTTCACCAAAAAACACGAGTGTTCATGCACAATACTGCTTATTTATAATAGTTTCAAGCAGCTAAGAGAGGTCCCTTCCTAAGGCACTTCTACCACTACGACAAAAAGTAGGAAAAAAAAGTTTGTGCCAGGAGGAAGTGTACAAAAACCACCTGCGAATCAAACCAGGAATGTTCTTCCTGATGTCTCTGCCAACGCTACCCAGAATTTAGTCATTTATTCCAGAGAAATCAAAGACGGAAAACGAGTCCCTTCTTGTGTATTATCCCCGTAAAGCACCTTTCCAGACATCAGATGTTCAAGCAGCAAATATAAAAATATTTTTGTCCATAGTTTGAATCACGAGACTTCAAACAGACTTTTACTGGTAATGAAATCACCTCACACTGTTACTTTAACAAACCATGTGACAAACCGCCGTCCTCTTCCTCTGTGACAGGCATTCCCCACCACCAGAGACCGTACAGTGTGTGTGTGTTTCCATAGTCTGCCATTCCAAAAGTTGGCGGAGCGTGAAGACATATAATTGCTTCATGAAACCTAACTAGGTGATATGAATAATCTGTCAGTGGAGGAGGCGAACCAGCCTCCATGCCAATCACAGAGGTGTCCTGGGGCAGCGGAGGGTGGCCAAAACCATACCTGTCCATCCGGAAAAAAACATATCTGTCCCTCTACTTCCTCTTTTCCCCCAAACCCGCTGTTATCAGACCAAAGGGCTGAGAGAGTGTGTGTGTGTGTGTGTGTGTGTGTGTGTGAATTCATTGGAGACCCTCTATATGGCACCATGATCAAGTCCAAATCAGATAGAGAACTAGCCACTGATTGGTGAGAGTGTGTGTGTGTGTGTGTGTGTGTGTGTGTGTGTGTGTGTGTAGGTGAGTGTGTGTGCGTGTGTTTTTTCCTCACTCTGATTCAGAAATTCTTCTCAAGACAGCAAGAGGAGAGACAAAAGGGAAGCAGATGGAACCAGTTTTGATAAATGCACTGATAACAAACTGGCCTGGTTTGAGGACAACCTTTACAGTGAACAGTTTGTGTCAAAAGTAAAAAAGCAGATTATTAAAAAAAACAGATAAAAACATGAAAAATAAGAATTGCATGTAAAGAAGCTGTGGAATGAAGTTTACTTGATGTCTGTGGATGCCAAACACCTGTAGAAAGACTGTTATCGGCCCACACGTTTGCTACACGTATGACTGGTGAGGTAGTGGTATAGTCGTTACAGTTGCTACATTTTAAATATTATATGGTGCAGCATTAATATACCCAGTAGTACACAATGTATCGTCACTTGGCTCTACATAGAAGAGCAACAACATTAAAAATAATCTCACATGTATTTGAAACATATTAATAAAACATTCTACAACAACAAAACACTTTGACAGGTGCCATTCTGCATAATGAGTATGTTTACGTTTGATACTTTAAACGTCCAGTGTGTTGCATTGTTAACAGAAATGTAATATAATATTCATAACTATATCAAAGTTACTGTAAATCACTTTGAGCTGCAGTCTGTGTTTGAAAGGTGCTGTACAAGTTAAGATAAGTACTCCGACATATTTGTTATGTTGAGACAATAGGTTGAACAAGCATTTTACAGTGAGTATTTGTGTGTACGTGTTTGTCGTACAGTTACTCACTCAGCACCACACCAGTGGTTCTCACGCCACAACAGTTACTTTCTAGATTGAAGCTGCTGATATTTTGTGTTCTTTCAATTTCAGTTTAATTAAGGAAAACAAACACACTCGGAAATTCCTGAAAATTGTCTTGTCAGAAGTTGAAAGCCTGAAGTATTTTAAACCTTCAAATTACACATATGTACTTATATCCTCATACTAATATACAAATACAGCAAAAGAATATCAAATCTCAGGAATTTCTCGTCTCAAACTGTGATGAAATCTCTCCACATTGGATTTTGTGGCAGACACGGGGCAGTTTGCAGCAGTGAAAATTAGTGCACACCTCCATATATTTTCCCATGAGCCCCTGCTTTAACCCCCCCCCCCCCACACACACACACACACACACACACACTTCAATCCCCCCCCACCCACCACATAAACCCGAGTCACTCGGCCCGTCTCACCGATCTTATCAAGTCTTTTTCATTTACAATGCTGAACTGGCCACCGTGTGTCATCACTGCACACACACACACACACACACACACACACACACACACACACACACACACACACACACACACACACACACACACACACACACACACACACACACACACACACACACACACACACACACACACAAACACACACACACACACGCACACACACACACACACACACACACACACACACACACACACACACAAACGGATGCATATACATCCACATGCAGAGATACACACACACGCGATACGGCGGTACATTTTTCTGTGTGTAACGTTTGCCTCACAGCTTGTATGTATTCATCTGTTGAAACGAATGTATACCTTGTGTGTGTGTACATGTGTATTCAGACGTGTGTGCTCTCGCGGCTATGCGTGTGTGTGTGTGTGTGTGTAGATACAGCACATAGCGTGTTTGCTTTTATCAGAGATCTTTAAGCTGGGTCATGTGTTGTTGCTTCACATTTCATCATCCTGCTCTCTTATCTGCTGTTTTCATACACAACTGCTGTAATACTGTTATAACACACACACACACACACACACACACAATATACCAGACTCCCACCATATAACGGTAAGCCGGTGAAGATAGTTAGCAGGAGGGAGAATGAAGGAGTAGAGAAGAGAAAGGAGGCAACAGCAAAGGGAGGGAAGCATCAGTGAAGGGATAAGCAGAGAGAGGGAAGCCGCCTCTGTCTGACGTTGCTGTTGTTGTCGTTGTTGTTGTTGATTTCGGGGGCTGATGTGGACGGACAGAAGATGGAGCCTGTCAACGATGTGAGGAATGAAGTCGCTGTGATCTCCTCCACAGATTATTTTGTCCTCAGACACACGTATCTGTCCTGCACGCTCCACAGCGCCTTGTTTTGTCTGCGCGTCCTTAAACACGAAGGTTTTTGTGTTTGTTTGTGTCTCCGCGCTCGGCCCTGAAGGTTGTTGCCGGGTCATTGATGGCTGAGTTTTATCCTGATATATTTGGTGTGAAGCTGACAGTGACAGTACTCTGTCATTCAAATGAACGAGGAGAAGAGCTTGTGGCAACAACTGTACAGTGCGGCATTTGGGGAAATATCAATTTCATGTCTGGCCATTCGATAACAATCTGGCAGCCTGGTTAGCTCACAGCAGACTGGAAAGAGGGGAACAGCTATGAATCAATCCGTCCAACGGTAATAAAATCGGACTGCCTAAAGTTCACGAATTAACAGGTTCTCTCCGGGCTCTGCTCCAAAGACTCCCATGCAATCGTTTCAGCTTCAACTTCGTTCTCAGGCTGGTTTTGTGGACTTGGAGCCGTCGTCATTGTTCAGGCTGATCTCATCCAGCATACGAAATAAATTGAGGGGGAACTTTCTGAAGAATATCATACGAACTCGCAGACAGGTTGGAAGGAGATATACGTGTATAAAACGTTACGTTTCTATGAATTCATTCCCTCTCGTCGACAAAAGACAAGTTTCTGCATGCATTGAACAAAGAAAAGGCTGAGAAAACGCTCTAGGTCCTGCTAACAAACGACATCAGAGCCAAAGAGCTCTCGAGCTGCTAACCAGAGCATTGAGACTGAATGCTGTAGCTACATTTATCGACAACAAGTCCACGTGGATACGTGTCCCATGAAGCCTTTTGAGTGTAAGAAAACACTAAAACTCCAGTGAAACTCAGGAAAATCAAGAATACAATGTATTCAAACAACGTGTTATTAAAATGTGTCATTGGTCTCAACGTGGATCGCTGCAGTCTCTGCATGTCCCACTAAAACTTCCTCCCCCGGATATATCCTTTACTTGCACTTCCTGTCTGAGCATCTCATCTACCATGAGCCTTTTCTCTGCCGGTTTTCTGTCCAGCCGCCTCCGCCTCCCGTCCCAATCTGACTCACGGGAGCCTTTTACTCTCCCAACGCGCAGCTCGGAAGCTGATTGGATGATGACTCTAATCGTCTGCAGAGGAGAAAGGGAGGGGGGGGGGGGAGTGCGGAGGCGCATAATGGCTCCCAATTTTGGTTGAGGAAACGAGATGTAAATGAGGTAATTATGAGTCTTAACGAGGGCAAACAGCGTTGACATTCTAGCCCTGGTAACCAGCCTATTTATAGCCCATAATAACCTTAAGTGGGACTGGCTGGAAGGCTGGCAAGGGAATTAGAGCCGTCTGAACAGCGCTGCTTTTGTTTTCATTAGGGTTGTGTGTTTGAATCTGACAGGTTTCGCTTGGATTCCTCCATCAAACTGCAGAGGACGATATTGACAGGCGAAGCTGTGAGAGAGGTTATCCGACCCCCCCCCCCCCCCCCTTTCAAAATACGCTTTGATCGTTTTTTGTGGAAAAAGCTGGAGAGGCATAAATATTTTCGTGTAAAATATTTGTCTAACGAGTTAGTGTATAAGAAGTGTTTAAGAATCACTCGTGAGTCAATGAAAACAAGAGAGCGCTCCATAATCAGATTGAGTTTCAGCGGTTTTTGGCACCTTCGTACTCGAACTCGGCCGTTATGGTTCTTTTGTTTTTAAAACAAGACAGAAAAATATTTGATTTTAAAAAATGAACGCAGTGAAGTGGAACCTGGTCGAGGAGGAAAGGCCGGCGGGACTGTGGGTGAATGTTTTTTGGCATTGGGATTGTGCCGAGCACAGCAGAAATGTATTTCTGAAGGAGTAAGCACATCCATTCCCCTCCTCTACAGATTAAAATGAGCATTTCTGCGTTGGCACAGTGCGATTATCATATGGCGCTGAGGGGTTTTCCGGTAGTAGAAATCTGGAGTGAATTTATTTTGAAGTGCCGGACTTTCACTCGTCAGAGATCAAAGATTCTTGTTTTTTTTAAAGGGGGGAAATGACAGGAAGTGTTTTTGAGGCGGATTGTTATTCGTGGCGGGAAAAGAACCCGGTGAGTAACTGAGTCTGAGTCAGGTACAGTATTTCAAATGCTTCGTTGCCGTGTTGGTGAGGACAAAGCGGCATCACCAGCCTCACCTGAAAGCCTTCACCGGCCTCCTTCAATTGGTGCAGATATTAAGCAACCCTCCCCCCACCTCACCCCTCCCCCCACCTCACCTCACCTCCCTTCACCCCCCCCCCCCCCGTCCCGTCCGTCTCTCTTTCCGATGGCACTCAGCCGTTACGTTCTCAAGGGAAGGGCAGACTGCTGGCGCCGCACTGTTTGGGCTGTATCTCGACACACACACACACACACACAAACAGGGACACACACACACACACCTCAGCAGGTACACAGGTATACTCACACAGCAAATTAAGCGCATTGTTGCGTTGCCTCCGGCTTCGAAGGGGGTGAAAAGTCATTCAGAGGTTTTGTTGGCGTGCCACGTGACGGTTCAGGCCACCAGGAGGTGTTTTCTCTTTGTGTTGAGGTTTGAAACGTTGCCTGGTTCGGTTAAAGTGAGGCTGGTGACCCTTCAGAGAGAACTCTGTCACACTGCACTTCATCATATTCATCGATTAGCGCGGCCTTTGTCTACTTTAGAAAACGGTTTTGTGTGCGTGTATACAAAACATTTCTCAGAACAAATTATGCAGCATCATTAAACTCGACAATTTAATTTGTCGACACAAAACATCAAAAGACAACTGCAAGGCAATGTCTTTTTAAACAATTAAAAAAGCTTTAACTGCAATGGCATAGTCCTGTTGTATGGACTATTGTGTATTTCATTTTGTGAACTTGGAGGAAATCATTTTTTTATGATATTTATTGTTTCGTGCAACAAGTAGTTTTAAGGGTTTGTCAATTTGACTAGAATCACTAAATCACTGCGCCAGCTGCAGAGGCGCTTGAGCCTTTTCATTTTCTCGTCCAGTCTCTAAAATCTGTACTTTTTATTTATTTCAATTATATGTTTTGTGATGAGGCAGGTAGTAGTTTGCATGTTCATTCATGTATTCATTCCTGAGGTAAACTTACAAACAGAAAACATGATGTCCTGCCCGACTCGTCCTTCTATGAGCTTTTCATTTGCAGCGTGAGATCAGATCAGTGTTTATGAATCGGACGCTTGTCTGGTGTGCAACTGGTTTAGCAGATTGAACGAGACGGAAAATAGAAAAGCGGTTTGAAAAGGGAAAAACACTCGTGACACTTGGAGTGACCTGCATGCGAATCACCGGCTGCACAGCCCCGGAGTGTTTTTGTGGTTTGTAAAGCTTATTTGACTTTTGACAATAAGTTTAAAGTACGATGTTTAGTTGAGGTAACGCAGGATTATTTTTCCAGCCTAATTTGAAGCAGCGAGGCTCTCTCGCTTTCAATTTTCTCTCTCCTCCTCTTCGTCTAATCCACCGTCATCTTGATCAGAGGCAGACACCAGGGTTTGAGGGAAAATTAAACAAATAAACTCCGACGCTTTGGATAACATTCCCCTCCGATTGACCCGACCCCGTGATCTCTGAGACACTGTGGCCGGGGTCGTGACCCCGCGGTGGCGTTGGCTCTCAGCGTCAGAGGGGCCTCGGTGTGTTGGTTTGGCCTCGGTGTCCCGACCTGAAGGAAAACATACAGAAAAGCTCCGACCGGTCCACTTCAGGCCCCGTTACACCTCCACCCACTCAGAGACACTGCAGCTCAAACCAGCAGCTGCTTCTTACTGACAGTAGATCACACTGAGTGCTGGCAGAGCCGAAGATACTTATATTTGTCAGTTTTAACAAGAAATAAAAATAAGAATTTCATGTTTTTCCCACAAAGCCAAAGTCATTTTTGTTACATTGTAAAATAAAAGACACAAAAACACAAAAACTCTGCTGAAACTTGGGACACTACCACCACTACTTCTAAAAGTACTACAATTTATACTGCTTCTACTAATAATAAACTTATTCCATCAAAATGTATGAAAAATGATATTTTCGGTTCACATTTTACTTCTAAATAAGTTTCAACTTGGAGCAAAACATTTCCATTTTTGAATATTTCCGTTTGATTTCAAGTTATTATCGGCGTATTTCACTCAATGTATGCATGAGACACTTTCCCCCGGAACAAATGTAGGACTGCAACGAGTTCCGATTAATCTGCGGATTATTTTCTCGATTCATCAAATTGAATTAATTTAAAGAAAATGGAACAGTCCAAAAATAGTGAAAAGTCTCAATCCAAGGGGGCATCTTAACATTTCTTGCCTGTATACTGTGTGTGTGTGTGTGTGTGTGTGTGTGTGTGTGTGTGTGTGTGTGTGTGTGTGTGTGTGTGTGTGTGTGTGTGTGTGTGTGTGTGTGTGTGTGTGTGTGTGTGTGTGTGTGTGTGTGTGTGTGTGTGTGTGTGTGTGTGTGTGTGTGTGTGAACCTTGTGTCACTGCAGGTCTGCATGTCTGAAATGCTGTATTTCAGGATCCAGGATCCAGTGGCCGTGACGCTGTACAGTTCATGACCTGAGTGAAAACAAAAGCACTGGTTGTGATCTGCTGATGTTCAAACAATGATTGTGCAAAGAAAACCTTCTCTCCTTCGTGTCTGCACAGATAACGAAAACCACTATCTGGCAAAGGTGTCTGACACTCAACATTTGTTCAGGACGATATTTGTAGTTTGTAGTATCTGTACAACACTCTATATAAAAGTATACATCGGGGTTACACTGATTCATCCTGGACATCAGCCAGTCTGCTAAAACAACAGAGGAACTTGGATATTGAGCCAATTTTAACCCAGAAGTCAAGACAACTTTTAAAATCAAGTTTTCTGTTGTCGGCGGACAAATTTAGCACAAAACTCGAGCACATGTCGAAAGATGTTTGCGGCGTAATCGGCTACGATGATTGAGCCTGAATTCCCACCTTGTTGTATTGTGTTTCTGTGAACCAGCAGCATGTGGCTCAGAAAGACCTGCTTCAGAGTCACTTATCCCTCCAAGAACAAAGCCGAGGTTGGACGCGATAGGCGGCACGCAAACGGCTTCTCCCCCTTATCTTGTTTACGTGATGGAGTTTTTCAAACGCAAACATTTTCTTTAGATGGCACAGTGGACCTCTGCTCTGAGATAAGTATCGAATGCAGACTTAATTGCCTGAGATAGAAGCTTATTATTCCCATTAAAACGGGCGTTCGGGGCCTCGCTCCCCGGGTCTCTCTCTCTCTCCTTCTTTCATCCCCCCCTCCCCCTCCTCCTCCTCCTCTGCTTCTCCCTATTGTCTGTTTGATGTGGAGATGAAGGGGGAAAAGGGCAAACAAGAACAGTTTGGTGCTGAAAAGTTGGAAAATCTGGTAACAATTGGAACGTAATGGAAGTGTTTGGAGGTCTTGTCCCCTGATGTGCTGAGCTAATGATTTTGCTGCCCTGAGTGCACCCTGCCACATCATAACGTTTGACTTATTGCTTTTAATTTATTTTATAATATGTCAAAGTATTTCATTTCATCTCTTTGGCATCTTTTATTAACTCGGTGCAGCTTCTTTATAACTCACTCTTGTGCGGTTACAACTTGAATTCCTTTTTCCGGTTTACGTCTGTTCTGCACGGCCGTTGCCTTTGTGGGATTTGAGCGTCTCCGGCGGCGCTTTCCCTCGCCGGCCGGCACCGAGCCGGCATTCCTTCACTGGTTCACTGGCAATGCTCAAGTGGCTCCCTCTTAACAGCCCCCTCCCGCCCCCCTAATCACTCAGGGACATAATCACAGGCCACTTTGAAGTAATAGTCAATTTGCTACGAGTTCACCGTTTAGCAGAACTGCTTCGACGCAAGTCGGGGCTGCGAGCCGGCCACGGAAGATGTAACGATAGGGAGGCCGCGCCGATTGAAAGGAGGCTTTTTAACACAGCGAAAGGTAGCAGACACAGCTTTTATTTTGAGGGGACGGGGGGAAGTCTTTATAAAGACCTCAGACAAAGGAGAGGTGAAGTCGATAATAGATGGAAAAGCCAAAATGTGCACAGCGAGCCCGTGTGTGTGTTCAGTTGATGAGAAGTTCACAGGAAGTGGCCAGACTTACAGCCGTCACTCAGCCCTGCACGCTCTGCTTCTGAATGCACCAGCGATTGCTCACAATGACTCACTGTACCTGTGATGATGAGTGAACGCCGCTGGGCCCGTGTTTACTGTTTACGGTACTCCGGGTGGCGCCAGGCCCCTGAAAAAACAGGAGCTGAAAAACACTTTGTTTTGGTGTGGAGTAGTGTGGAGGCTGCTCCTGTGGTTTTTGTAATCGCCGTCGCTATCGGGGGCCCTGATCGCTTTACAGAGACGGAGGGGAGGAGGGAAGAAAAGGTATGTTATTCCACACGGTACACAAAGGGAGGGAACAGAGAGAGAGAGATGTGGGTGCATGGCAGCGTGTCTGTCTGCCATTTCTTCCTCTTTCCTCCCTCCTTACCAACTTCTAGTTCTGCCCTTCTGCCCCCTCCATCGAGTCTACAGCGGACTCAGTCCAGGAGCCACTGACGCTGTCTGAGGGGTCGCCTTCCTGCGAGGGTTGAGACAATAATCCCCCTGATATAATAGCTTTTTAGAGGGATACTTTTGGAGTCGCTTTAATAAAGCAGAAAGTTTGCAACACTCTAAACGGCCGCAATGTTGTGACACAGGTTTAGGCAATGAAACCATTTAGTTAGAGCCAAATATGATTTTGCTTTAATAAGTACACTACGAACTTCAAGTGACATGACGTCGTCCGTCAAAATAACTTTTTGTTTCACACGGGACACGAACGCCGGTCCCCTGAGTAGAAGTCCTGTTTGTCTGACCCTTCGACCACCTCCCCTTCTAACCACCATCGGCGTTCTTCTCCATCTCAATACAGCTACATCGGTTGCTCTGAGCGTCTAATGACAACGCGGATGGCTTTAAATGGGTTGTGGTGGAGATACACCAAATCTGGCCAGACGTGACGGAACCCAAACCGGTCCGGTTCGCTCCAGCCGATGCTCGATGCGCTCGGTGCGCTCGGTTTTTGACCGGGCTGATTAAAACATGGCGGCCGGGTCACAAACGCTCTGATTTTACTTCTAAACGTTACACTAAAATATGTTTCTGGAAACATTTAAAGCGAGAAATAAGCAATGCAGTCACCAAATCTTGATCCATATTTGATCAGCGCTGCCTAGTTTGATCTGAGTCGTGTTGCCCGCTGCCTTGTGATAGACGCACCTCATTTGCATCAAGTTGAGGTCGAGTCATGATAATGCAAATTCAAATCATGGACGAGCCGTATCCATCATGCAAACACGCGTCCGGATCTCCTGCTCTCAGTGGAAAATGAATAACATCCGTTCCGCCACCATTCGTTGACAGCGCGGTGCGTTTCTTCTGCGTCGGTGTCAAGCACCGAGCAACACTGGCCAAGCGTCGGTATTTGACGCTCTTGGAGTGAGACTAGGCTGCACTAAAGACCTGATCATGGAAAGATCAAAAGTCTCGATTACGGGTAGATGAAGCCCACGCAGCTCACGCAGCTCACGCGAGTGCGACAGTTCGCCGATAGAGACGTTACCGTCAACACTGCAGCATGTCGTCGAGTTCACGGCTCGGCTGCTTTACCTGTCCGTGAACAAAGAGCAGCGTGGGGAGGACGGCTGCATGCGCCGGTTTGGCCTATTTCTTCAGAGCCATTAGTGTGGGGAGTGTGTAATCCAGCGGCCCGCGGTCACGCAGCGACATTAGAACGTAATGAATCATGAAGGAGGCGCATTGTTCCACGCTCACAGGTGTAGAACATCATTATCGCCCACTTCCAATTGATGAAGACTATTACACCGCCAAATTGATTTTCCTTACTCTGCGATCGCTGTGACACAAGAAAGATGAAGAAAAGACGCAATCATCAACAACTTTATATTCCAATCAGCATATCTGAGTAGGACGATGAAAAAAGAATTGCACAGGAAACTGGAGCCGGGGCCCAAATCCTCTCAAATTGCTTTGCTCTTTTTTTCTATCATGAAATGTTACCGATGATCATGAAACGCGTAAATTGAATTCTTTTTTTTTTCATTTAAGTAATAATTGATTTGACATTTCGTGGCACTTCAAAGGCAGTTTGGCCTGAAGGCTCTGCAGTAAATTACAGTATAAAGCTGAAGATTTACCATTAGCTGAGTGTACGCTCGGCTTTCGCTTACCCTCCGCATCCACCCCCCCCTTTCTCCCCTTTCCCGCTCTATCTTTTCTCCCTCAAAACCCTCTGAAATTCCAGTCAAAACTTTACTTGTCCTCGCTGCCCCGTCTGTGTTTGTGCGTTTGTTGCCAGTTCTGCCAGTTCATTGTAACACTACAAAGGCCGGTGTGTTTATCAGTAAACGGAGCTCCACACAGTTTTCCCGCCTCCATTATAACTCTTTTCCCTCCCTTGTTTAGTTGATATATATTTTCCTGGAGGAAATGCCTTTCTTTTCTGTCTGTGTCTTCGGGGCGTTTGATATGTAAATAGTCTGCTCAACACAGTCCAGGTGCTATCTGCGGTTACAGAAGCTGATACTTTGGCGGCGGATGCTTTCCTCGCCTTCTGAAACGTGCAGACACACAATCAAACACACCGACTGAGCTCAGACCGGTACGTCTGTACGGCTGATATTTTGAAAGTCTGGTCTGGTCCGGTCAGTGTCTTCCTCCTCTGATACGATGGATATAATGCATACAATCAAAACTACATAAGAGGAGTCTGCAAAGAGAAACTGGGATGAGCAGATCAATACTCCAGTGATCACTGTTCTGATACTCTGATGAACTTTATATCAAGACACTTGTAAGGTTTTTGTAGAACCAGTGGATGGAAGAAGTACTCAGATCTTTTACTTGAATAAAAGTACTAATACTACAGTGTATAAATACTCTGTTGTTGTACACAAACCCACCAGCTAACACGTTGCAAAGATGTGTGCCCAAAAGAAAAGCACAGATTTCTGGTCGGAAGAAAAAACACACCTATTTCCAAACATTCTGAAAAACTTTTTTAGGTTTTTAGACATCACAAATACCGCAATGGCGATGTTTTCAAGAAGGGGACAGATGGAAGGAAAGAGGGAGGCTGTGTTTGCCACCACCGGTGACGTCAATCGGAATAATCAGTCTCCTGATACCACATTGAGTCACATTTAAAGACACTACAACTCTATTTTGCTGGATCACAATAGAATAGTTGTGTCACGACACGATGTTGAGCCACAGTTTCTATTTTGGCTCCAGCGTGTCAACATGGCGGATGCCGTCTATCTGCCTGGATGTGTTCAACGGTCCAGTCACGTTACCATTTGGACACAACTTCTGCAAAAACTGCATCCCGCAGCATTTTAATGGTGGTATTACTACTTGTTGTCGTGTGTTTGAAGCATATATTGAAAATGACATGACAACCCGCATTTGTCGACCTAATATCCAACTTACAGGACGCTGAATTTGAATTTCAAAAACAATTTGTCTCTTTTCAAGCCACAATTATCGCAATTCTTCGGCTAAATCCTAAAGTTCTCACAAATCCTGTTGTGACACACATTTATTTATTTATTACGTCTTTGATTCGACTAATAATTATGTTTGATTAGTCAAACTCTAACTCGCATGCATGGGCAAAAGGCTTTACATGCACACAAACATGCCTCCACACACACACACACACACACACACACCTACTAATTGTCACCTGAATCCCGAGTTAGCTGGAGGTGACACGTATTGTCTTTTGGCCTTGAATTAATGTGCCTGTAAATACGTTTTTCCCCCTCATTCCTATTTGTTAAGTTATTCATAGAACTGCTGATTGCAGGCAGCCGTCAGAGCTAAATGAGGGCCTTTGTTATTGTGGAGTAATTAGGACAGCCATCATCGTGCTCCAAGATGACAGGGTCAGTTAAATAGTTTCTCTCTCTCAGTAGTCCGGGCTGATTATGGGAGCTCAGGCAGGCAGGCCTGGGAGCTGGAGCTGGGGAGGGATGGAGGGGAGGAAGAGGTAGGGGGGGGGGAGTAGAGATGGGAGGAGTGGGGAGGAAAGCAGACCTTATCTCAGGCAATTAATCAGAGACACTCATATTGCGGGACAATTATTCAAAGCTTACTCCTGCATAACTCAGCCCAAGGTTCCAGTGGGCTCGCTGTCTCTTTCCATCCAGCCTGGACTGGAAGGTCAGGGAAGTGAGAGGAAGGTGGAGCTGAGAGAAAGAGAGGGACGCTATTGTGTGTGAGTGTGAGTGTGTGTGTGTGTGTGTGTGTGTGTGTGTGTGTGTGTGTGTGTTCAAAGCAGCCGGGTCAAAGTCGTTCAAAGTCTAGTCTCCTCTGGAGCTTCATGTTGTTTTTTTCAAGGAGTTTATTCCCCGTCATGTTTACATGTATTAAGTTTTTGCCGTTGGTGGAATAACATGGGCGTCGTCTGTTAGTGTTTCTGTGTGTGTGTGTGTGTGTGTGTGTGTGTGTGTGTGTGTGTGTGTGTGTGTGTGTGTGTGAGCCCAGGGCCAGCATTATCAACATTCCTTGGTGGCAGCAGGGTGGCTCGCCTGGCACCACACAAACAGGAAAAGGAAATAGCTCGACTTGACTACGGTTATCTCCCAGAGAGCCCTCACAGTGTGTGTGTGTGTGTGTGTGTGTGTGTGGACTGTTTAAATATGCATCCCTGCAGCAGCGCGACGGTAAACAGCAGTACATCTGTTTATTAAGACCCTCTTCTTTAGCATTGAGACATTGTTGATATTTAAAGGACAATTTGTTTTTTTCTTAACAACTTTGTGGTGCGATGCCTTCAAGGGAGGTTGTGTTTAACGCCTTCAGAGAACAGAAAGTCAGTTTGAATGACCCACTAATGTAGAACTCAGAACCTGAGGGGGAATCGTGCAGCAGCTCTTGAGTTCACGAGTCGTGACGAACAAAGACGTTTGTTAAGATGTTGAAGCTCATAGAGTTTTACATTTCTATCTGCTCTCGTCTCTTTACTGCTCTGAAACACGACACTTCCTCAAAGCACTCTCACAGCAGACCTGATGGGGAATTACTCGGATGTACAATCTTTACTTCAGGTGCTTCTGCATTTTTACCCCAAACTCTTTGCACTAGACTTGATGAACATTATTGATTCTCCGCATTATAATTCTGCAATATAATATGAATCTGCTGGTGTCTACATGTCTGTCTGGCCCGACTGAGGGATCCCTCCTCTGGTGAACTTCTTTCTCCCAGTCATTCTTCTGCCGCGGCATGTTTTCTTTATCTTCATCAGGACGGACGGTGTCAAATTTATGATTTGGACTTGAGGAACGAGATGCACATTACTTCTTCTGGACATCTTTTCATGAGCGGTCCGATGATTTGTAACCAAACCCCCAGTTTATCAAACTTGGGAGTATTTGGAAAGGGATTGCTCAATGTGTGTGTTGTGAATTTCTGTTTGAGAGCGCAGACCTCCACTAAGACCATGTGCGGGGCTTTTACCTCACAGCAGTTATGCTCAAAACCATGAAAACAACACACTGGGATTTAAAAATGGAGCCAACAAACCTGTTGGAGGTTAATTTCCCCCTCAGCTGCCAACAGATCTCTAAAAGCTTCAGTTTGCACTTGGAGAAAAGCTGCCTCCTCCTCTATTCTGTGCCAAACAGATCACAGTATCTTCCACATCAGGCAGTATCTTACATATTAACCGACAAACAGACAATCAAGGCTATCATCTTGAAAAGGGCATTGATACTGCTGAGGTACAATAATCCGTGTGCAGTACAGTGTCATGTAAAACACTGATTTGCCTGACTGGAACTATTTTTAGTTCATTTCGTTGGCCAGGCGACGAAATGCTCGAGCAAAATAACAGCATGCAAAATAAAAACACGTAAACTCTGGCCCGCATTCAAAAGCATTCATCGCCTTGTTCCCTTTCCTCTGCTCTCCTTCCAGCCCCAACCCGATCCACAAATGTCACCTCCACTCTGCGTATAAAGGAGAGGAAGACATCGAGGAGGAGGGAAGAGGGATGGATCAGTGCGAGAGGGAGAGGGTGTCATAAAATGCAAATGCAGCCTGCGTCCGCTTTTACAAATTAAATGTCAGGACGTAAAATATTGTCGGTTTCATTTTGCCGCCAGAAGGATGACAAATCCATATTCTCCCTTAAATAAAACTCTTATTGCGGTGGAGGGGTAATCATGGCAGAACAAAGCGCCGTGATTAACGATAGCAATTTATTGTATCTGGCGGCCGGCGAGGCAGCGGCGACGGAGAGGAGCAGAGAGACATCATGGTTATCATAATTCATATCGTAAATAACAGGGCCCAGCCAATCACAAGGAGCCGCCGATGTCATCCCAAATAACCTTTGATAACAATTACCATAGAAGGCAGTACAAACCCCGAAGTCACAATGTTATCTTATCCCCATTCTCTGCTTGTAGAATACAACACTATTACCATATAGATTAGACTATTTATAATGGTGCGTGTCATTCTGGGTGCGGCTTTAAGTTGTCACCGTGTATGTGTGTTATGGTGCGGCGTGGCGAGGACGCGGCGAGCCTGTGTGTATGTGGAAGGTGTGCTCGAGTGCGTGGGTGGGGTAGGTGGACCTGTCGCTGGGAGGAGATTATAGCCTGGTCTTTATGAGGAGCTGAATTGCCCTCTCTCAGTATCACACCAAAGCACATTGCCAGGGCGGCCGGCGCCTCACAATGGCGTGGTGGGAGAGGAGTCGGGCAATGTGTGTGTGTGTGTGATCGGGGACGGGGTCGGGTGGGTGGGGACTCCGTGAGGGAGGAAGTGGGGGAGAGGGGGTGAAGGAGGGAAAACTAGAGGAGGAGATATTAGCAGGGAAACGTTGATAAGTGTTGGAGATTAGCGTATCTTGTCCAAGGTGTTGTTCCGCCTTGTTTTATCTGCTGATAGAGATTTTCTGATGGAGAGCAGTGATATGTTGGTGCACAGCTTCCCACCTACACACACACACACACACACACACCACCCACAGCTGTAGCTTCCCACCCACAGTTTCTTCCTTCACGTGTTTAAACATCAAGAAATCGTCACTGAATTAAATTTGAGACATTGAATAATGTGAAGCCGCTGCCAGCCTCACACGTCATTACATCATTAGGTATCGATACTAGTGGCGCTATGTGGGCTTCTGGTGCCCGCTTTGTTTGTATCTCAGTACATGCCAGGCTGCAACTTCCAGTTCTCGAAAGTGAAGCCAAAGCTGAAGTGTCTTAAAGCTGCATTCTCTCTAATGTCCACCAGGGGGCGACTCCTCTGGTTGTGTAGACGTCTATGAGAGAATCACTCCACTTCACTCTTGATTTATTACCTCAGTAAACATTGTGATGGAGCTCGATGTTCCTCTAGGAAATTATGGTCCATTTAGCGTCAAATAGACCATAAAGCAGGGTATGCTTTAGGGGCGGGGCTGTCTTGTGATTGACAGGTCGCTACCACCGTTTTCAGGTCTTGGAGTTGTCTATGTTATCGTCTTTCAACTTTAACCCCTTCACAGTGTGCTTTCAGTTCACGAAAGTTCATTGAAATATTTTGGTTGCCTAAAAGACGTCTCGTTCAGTGTTCGATTGCACTTCGCTCGACCCTCTCGTTTCACTTCCGGTTCCAAAAAGCAAAAAGCGACGGAGAAACTGCTGAACTCACAAACCAATGAGTGGCACTGCGCTGATTACGTCCACTTCTTATAAATACAGTCTACGTATGTGCTGGACTCGTATATATTGTTTTGACAATGAGTTTGTTTACACTCATGGTTTATGTGCCACTACTTTAACAAAGGAAGCTCCAGTCTCCTATTTAGTGTTAGTATCCATCCTAAACGAGCCAACATTTCAAAATATCAAAAAATATAAATGTAATGACATTAAATATTGACAAATTTACCTTGAAATCTCATGGAAATACTTTGCAAATCCAAATTACAGACTGTGAGATGTCTGAAGTGATACCCTTTAAGCGTCACGAGATACGAGACGGTTTGTCTTGATTCAACACAATATTCTAGTTTTTGCAAAAAGTGGCTTTTAAACTCAAGACATTCAGCGTCTTCTCACAATATTTCCGCCTGTGTTTGGTGTGCGTCTGGTGCCCAAACCTGCTGTTCAACCTGAAACGGCAAAGAAGGAAACTGAGAACAAAAATGTCTTCAAAGGACACTCGAGCCTTTACTATAAGGAGGAGGAGGAGGAGGAGGAGGAGGAGGAGGAAGAGGGGAGAGGACGAGCACAAGGACGAGATAAAAGCACAGCGGCAGAGAGGAGGAAGAGAAGGAACCAAAGCAAGGACAAGGTGAAGGAAAAGGAAGGTTTTTGCATTCTGGTGCTTAAACTCAAGAGAGGAAAAAATTCACAGCAGTGCAGTGGACTGAAGAAACATGCAACGGTGAGACAAGCCTGAGGTAGATTAGGAGACGATAGAAAAATAAATACAAGAGAAAGTAACACTTTTAAAAGTCATGCTCAAGAGCAGGGACGGGAGGAAGACCTCCGAGGACATGGAGCGATGCTGAAGCGCCAGTCAGTGGTATCATATCTGCAGTTTTTGGCACGGAGATCCCTGTGTGGGCTCGTGAAACAGTTAATCTCTCTTGACAGGATCTTCATTTGAATAAAGACTCTGTCAGCGCTGCGTGCCTTCGGTTGCTCAAGAGGAGGACCTACAGTAGCTTCTGCAGGATCTCAAATTGTTTTGACAAATCGTGGCTGATGGGAGAAAGGCGCCTTCCTACCTGTGCACATCGCTGAGATGGAGACACCTCAGCGGAACTTTTAAATCTGAGGGCAATCTCAAAAGAACGGGCAAAAATAGGTCCGAGAGATATTAGAGCAGCTTAAACGCTGGATTAGGCTTGTAATAAAAATGCCATCTGTCCTTTATTATTTTTACATCTTGAGCTCTTGAGCTTTTCCTCAGAAAGCTGTTGGCAATGTAGAATATTTAAGAGGAATAAAAACAAGTCACAATTTGAAATATACTGTATTCAAATACAAATCTTACAAATTGTGTCTTTTAAAAAGGCACACGTTTGCAAGCTAATTATAGACAGCATGGAAATGTAAAAGGACAGCTTTGTATCAGTACATTTTGCATAATTTATATATCATAATTTTCCCTCATTTGTTCATTCAGTTTCGGCTGGTGTGAGATGAGCACAGCTGGAGGCTGTTTCTCAGCACGGTGTACTGTAAACACGGTGTCTTATAATCTCATGATGCACCACAGGATGGTTTCACGCTAAAAGTTCGGTTTCATGCAGACAACAATATATTGCACTATAATGAACCAATCTGGTTGGTACCAATCTACGGAGACCCTAAGAGGACGTGCGGGAGAATAATAAATATAAATACTTCTGTGTTCACTGGGAGCAGAGAGGTCGGTAGAAACAGACCTTCATTCGAGACTCAAATTCAGCCAACGTAAGACCCAGCAGCAGCGCTCTGATCCCGAGGAACTGAGAACTGTCTGGTCAGCGTATCTTCATTCAACGGTTCATATGGTTTCTTACAAAAAGTTGGTTTCGGCAACAAAACTACTTGGTTAGGTCGAGGAGACAGAAGTGCTGCGACTACAATATGCAAGTCACGCCACAATAACGTCAACATTGACTTCTCGTTTCACACGGCGAACAAACAGCGTGCCGATCCTCAAGCAAACATCTCACAACTGTAAAGCTTCACAGCTGTTGTGTGGAGGTCTTCCTCACTCTAATCTACGTCATCATTGAATTATGAGTGTGTGCTCTCAGGAGCAAAGGTGGATGGTTGGTTGTACAAAGCGCCACTTTGACCCGAGAAGCGGCAGTTGGTTTGCAACATGGTTTGTTTCTTGAAGCCGTTTCTTTCCCCAAACATAACTACGTAGTTTTAGTTGGCTGAACTTAACCATCGAGATCAGAAAGGGCTCAAAGTACCCGACTTTGACAAAGGAAACCTTGGTTCACATCCCGATTCCTACTAACGACCACGATGTTTCCTGAACCCTAACCCAGTAGTCATAGACTCAAAGCTTAACGATAGAGGTGGCAGGTGAATGACAAAGCATCTATTTTGGCAAACTTGGCAATTAATACAGTTGGAAGCAGATTCGGGACATTCAACCTGGAAATCAATCAGCTGCGTGTAGCCGAACACGTGTGTGTTCATCCCCATAGACGATGCTGAAGTTGATTTACTCCCAGTTCAGAAATCCTCCCTCCTCTCCCTCGACATTTCTCATCTCCTCTCCGAGATGGAACTCACAAAGTGATTTTCTCCTCGTTCCTCTGAATCTCTTGATCACTGTAATTTTTTGCTAGGCTGCTTCATCGGTGTCCTGGGAAGGAGAAAAGAGGAGGAAGGGGAAAGAGGCAGACGGGCGAGAGACAGCAAAGGAGGCTGGCTGAGTGCAGAGAGAGAGAGAGGGAGAGTGGTATAGAGCTAAGGCTTTATCAGTGAGTGCCCTGAGGTATGTGGGGACGCTGCTGAATCCAGAGAGATTAGGGGGAAAATGCAGCACATGGCAGTAAGGGGCTTACGCCACAGCTTGTATTAGTTCAGGTGAAAAGAGTATTGCTTTTACATAAAACTGGACAAATCCAGCTACAATGCATTTCCCGTTGGACAACAATGGGGCCCTCTATCTGTGGACCTCACCTCCTGTCCCCCGGGTTCCCCAAAGCTCCTCTATCTCAACAGGAGTAGAGACTGAGGGAAGGAGGAGAGAACACACGGCCGGACAAGGGAGGGAGGAGAAGATATGGCGCGGCACCGAACTTCCTTTTCAGAGTTTAGCGGGGAAGCTGGCCGTCGAGGAGACGGCAAAGGTGGTGATTTCCACCGAGGGACGATGTCCACCTCACTTTACTAAATCCTACTGCTGTCCTCCCGACTTTGGGTTCACTCACAAGAGTCTTTAACAGAGCGTCCTCAATCAAGATGAGACAGGATGACGAAAGACAAACTTCAGAGTCAAGTCTCAAAAATAACGAGCAAATTGAAGAAAGTTTTAATTTGTACGTTTGTTGCATCAGCGTTAAACGAATGCAGATTTTTCACATTAAAGACAGACGAGGACGGAGAGGTACGGACTTTAAATCTCTTTAATTTGAGTTTACAGCAATACGATTTATAAACAGTATAGTGTAGGGACCCTTTAAGGAAAGGGGCGTAACCCTGGTGACGGGGGGGGGGGGGGGGGGGGGTTAAAGGGTGGCAGGAAGTGAATGGATGTTTGTTTTGTATGGATGGAAATAAACGGCCACATGGTGCAGCCAAAGGGAATACTCGCCTTTACTTATAGTGTTTTTCATAACTAAGTACATACACAAGTACTCAATTCAAATTGTTAGGTACTTGTACTTAACTGAAGTATTTCCCTTTTGTCGTACTTCAACTCCATTACAGTTTTTACTTCATTACATATTGATGGCTTTCGTTACTTTGGAGATTTAAATTATGAATACAAAATATCAACGAATACATTATGATGTACCTACAAGTGATGAACACATTAATGCATCAATAATTATAACCCAGTAATATCATATGATTCTGAAATGGGCCATTTTGCATCATAAGTACTTTTGGTACTTAAAGTATATTTTGATGCTAATACTTTATTTTATTTAGTTTTTGACTTGTAACAGAGTATTTTTACAGTGTAGTATTGAAGGACACTTCTGAACCCAAACCTACACACTTGGCAGATAAAGTTATGAATAACAGAGGAATGACGTTTTACAAAAACATCTGTGAGACACGGAGAGTTAGACGAGCATAAATCAGAGTTATGAAAAGGTCGAGGAGAGGCAGGCAGGTTTTGACGGAGAGGTTTGAGATGAATGCAGTGAAGTGATTGAGCAGAAAGGTCTCATCCTTCTCTTCGGACGGCAGGTAAATGCTTCACCGGGACACCAACGTCTCCCATTCAACTTTCACTGTGACTTTAATCTGAATCTTCTGTTCCTGAGGTGCGTTTATCAGCCAGGTTTTCATCTTGAGATATAGGTTGAGGGGAAGCGTGGCCCGCACACTTCTTTATCTTTCACCTGTCATGTACAGTAAGCCCGGCTAACAATGGCGCCTTACATTACATTACACGCCCGCTCTGTATTCCCGCCATCCAGTCAAGACATCCAAAGCGGCTCCGACACCCCCTCCCCATCCTCGCCATTATTGGCAGAACAATACCCTCAAAAAGCCAAGTTGGTCAAAAAAAAAGAGCGAGAGAGCGAAGGAGGGGTGTCTGTATCTGCGATGGCGCTTAACATCAATTTGTGACACGATTAATCAATTTGGACTCTCTCCCTGTCTCGGTGTCTCGTCACTCGTTAACTAAAGAGCGGTGACGGTTTGAATGAGCCGGGCTCATCGCGATACGCTGCAGGTTAAGTAGGAGGCGCGTGTTTTAGGATAGCGCCCTCTCGTCCTGAAACACTTAGCTGGTGATTAGCATAAGCTGATAGCGCTATCAGGAGCGCGCTGTTGAGGTGACCCTGAAGCCCCCCCCCCACCACCACCACCCCCCCCCCCTCCTCCTCCTCCTTCTACACCATCACCAACACCACCCCCCCCCCCCCCCCCTCCGCCTTTGTCCCTCTGAGAAGGTCTTATCTGGGAAGTACAGGGCCTCTGCAGCCTCCTGGGGAGATGATGGAGGGAGGAGGCAGAGGTTACTGTAGGGAAGGAGGATGTGGGGGTTGGATGGGAAAGGAGAAGAGGGGGGGGGGGGTGATCCCGTTGTTAAATCCTCGGTGTCTTTGGATGTGTCCTCTAATGTTTTTTTATGCCTTTTGAATGATAATATTAAATAATAAACTTTATTTCTGTGGCACTTTTCAGAGTGCTTTAAGAATCACAAGTCATTAAAAACAGTTAAAAAAGACGAATTTTAAACGCAGAGATAAAAAAACAACATAAATTAGAATTTGTTTTAGGTTGAGGCTATCATTTCTACCGGTTATGATCATGGCACTGGGGAGTGCTTCATCACAACGTTTCATCAAAAAGACGCTCTTATCACCACTCTAACCACCGCAGGCTGGTCTCATCCAGCGTCCGTATCAAAATAATGTGCAGGAATTCGTAGATATCCCACAAAATTGTTCCGTATGAGATCCACTTAATCATGAACGAGGACGTATAAAGACCGTTAAATCACACACAACCGAGCGGAGGGGAGAGGAGGAGGATCGGTCCAACAAACCACCATCTTTCAGCCCGGAGGCCGCGGTTCGTTCCCCGTGTGAAACGAGAGGCTGACGTCGTTGTAACGGAACTTAACGTACTTCAGAAACGCCACTTCTGTGGTCATTGTTTTTCACCATGAGCACCAACCGCAGAATGCTTGTCCTCATTCTTTAGGGATCATCTTGACAGCGCTCAATCCGTAGCAAAGAGGACAATCCGTCAAGCTGCTTTGGAGTTTTCGGGATAAGAAAAGTGAGCTCCTGGGCCCCTAAGAAGTCCTGTTCCTCCTGCCTTTGGTGGCGTATGTACAGTTGTTAGCCGCTATAGCAGTGTGACGATGGCAGCTGTTGGTCGTCCAGTGCTGTTGTCCAGACTGAAACATCTCTATTTGTTGGATGGACTGCCATGAAAGTTCTGTAATCATGTCCCACGCATGTCTTTTCTTCATAAGTATGACTCACCTCTGGGTTTGTTCATAACCGGTCTGACTGATCGTGTTTCTCTCCCCTTTGGACTCCGTTTGTAGCGATGACTTCCCAGATCTGTCAGCAATTAACTCTTTATTCTGTGTCTAGGCATCTGCCAGCCTCTGTGCATGTCTTCCTCTCCTCAGCTCAAAGTTTGACAGTTTATTTCAAACTAGGAGGAAACAAAACAAACCCAGAATGAAAAGTTGATTCACCCAAATTTCCCTCTTTTCATATTCATGTTACCTATTTCAGGAGGCGGCCGGGTCTTCACCAGCGGTCTCTAAATCACTCCTACGATACCTCTGCGAGGTGAGAGAAAAAGTCTGATGAAACCACGAAACAATAGGCGCGAACGTGGCGACACATTTCTTGAAGGTAAGCAATTTCCATGCACGTTAAGAGCTTAGCATCGACGCAGCACTGTTCATATCAGTTTACCATTATGATGCAAATGATCCCTCTTTCTCCTTTTTTTCTTCTGCACTTTTACTACCGACAACACGGCACATTATAGTACAGATGCACCCCTACATTACAGTGCGCACACACACACACACACACACACACGCACACGATCAAATTCAGCCGGCTCCATTGCTTATCCCCTTTGTTTGAGCTGATTGGATCTGCGGCGATCACATGTTTACCCATGGCGCTATCTCTTTGAGAAACGTCCGTCACGGGTAGCGGAGAGTAACGCTCGCCTCTTTTTGTGTTTTCCTTTTATTTAGGAGACGGGCACGCACACACGGTCTTTATGTATATATGCTAATGCGCTGGCTAACACGGTTTCACACGGTTTGTTTCTGAAAATGATGCAACTTGCCAGACATCCCTTTTTCTGCTGATGTTCACATTTTCTTTTTTTTCTCTCCTCTCTTTCTCAGGGCGGGCATTTTAGAGAGAGAGAGAGAGAGAGAGAGAGATAGAGAGAGAGGATGATGAGGAAGGGAGGAGGAAGGAGGGAGGCGTGTGTTCAAAATCCACAAAGGTTTTGTAATAAATGCATCGACGACAATAAAAACAAAAACATTAAAGGGAGAAAAGACGTGTTTCTGTGTTAAACAATTAGTGCTGCAGCATTAGAGCCGATCAGGAAGAGACAAAAGCTCGGCAGCAGCAGGGTTTACCCCAGACACAAAGACACAAAGACACAAAGACAGATGCTCTGCAGCCCAGCCAAGCTACAGCACCACAGCTTCCACCGGCTCTGTGATCCACAGCAACCGTGTGTAGGTCTGTAACGGTACGGCGTCAGAATGCATCACTTTGATACGTCCGTCTACGTAATCTGCTCTCAAACTCTCAATAATCTACAGTTTGTGTGCGTGTTACAGTAGAGAGCCTTTTAGCACTTTGTAAACAATGGCGACGTACGTAAGCGCGAGCACACAGTTTGGCAAAGAGGAGTTTCTCTGTGAGGGCATGAACCAACAAAGATGGCGAATGCACCCTAAACAAAGTGACTTTCATTGAGCGGGTAGAATACACCAGCGAGACATCACGAGACGCTTCCGACTGTTCTGTGAGGCATTGATACACAAACGGTCATTTTGACGGTGAAGTATTCCTTTAAGTTGTATTAAGTTGAATGCTGCTTAAGAAAACTAAAATATTTGAGAGTGTCAGCTGTTGAAGGTTTGTAGGATTTGGTAACTGGATTTGGTAATTGGATCCGTTGTGGGACGGGGAGCCAGTGGAGGTTCTGGAGAACAGGGGTGAAAAGATCCCCTAAATTCCACACACTGTGCCTTTAAGAGGTTAACGTAAACCAATTTACTGGGCCAGTTTCGTCCTTGTCCATGTTTGACATGTAAACGAATCTTCCAGAGCCCCACAGGACACACAGGTTTTAATCATGCCACAAAATCAGCTATTGGGAACTCCAAAAATGTCGATAGACTGAACCTCAAAATCAAAACTAGCCTGGTCTAAGTTACCTGGTGGTATATTAAACAAGTTAAAGGGCCAGTTCACCCCTCCAAACAAAGGTATTTTCTCACTTTTATGTATTTAGCCGCACATTTGCCTTCATGTCTCTGACATTCCTGCACACCGAGACACCACTCACGTGAGGCGAGATTTGTTTTTTATTATGTAATTAGGTCCACCTGCCTCCGAAGAGCTTCCTGCTGTTGTTATGACCTCAGTACAGTTTCCACAAGAGCTCAGAATTACATGAAAATGAAGGCGTGTTGGTCATAAAGCTCCTGCAGCCTGTGTGGTCACACGCTCCTTTCTGCTACTTGTACGTGTGTGTGTGTGTGTGTGTGTGTGTGTGTGTGTGTGTGTGTGTGTGTGTGTGAGGGACCCCCCTCCGGTGGCGTCTACTCTGTACATTCGACTCAATGGCTCCAGTGTTCATATGTGTGTGTGTGTGTGTGTGTGTGTGCGTGTGTCTGCATGTGTGTGTATGACTGCAGCACTTAACCCCTGTGACCGGTTGTGGAATGAGCTCCACAGAAATTGCCCCCCCCCCCCCCCCCAACACACACCCCAAACGGCACCGGCACGGTGTGTGTTACCAACCCCAAGAGAGGCTCACGCACACACCGAACACACACACACACACACACACACACGTAGACACTCGCACACACAAGTCCTCCCGAGGCCGAGATGGTGACGGGCGTGAGGCTCGGTGTTTAGACTCGCCGTCTTTGTTCCTCCCCGATGGAGCTCCTCTACCTGCATATGAGGGAGGAAGTCTCCGCTGTTTCCACTTTAAAGCCAGGAAGTGTTTGATTCCCTCAGTTTCCTCCACGACTAAAAGCCCATTTCATCTTTCTCTCTCCCCAAACCGCAGAGTGACACAACACTATCATCCCCTCGGTCTGCACCTCTTTCTCAAGCAGCCGTCTCTTTCAGCCTCGTTGTCTCACACACTTGTTGCGCGTCTACAACAGAATCACCTGCTGCAGCGTCTGATGTGTGTCGATAAAGTTTAACACAGGTGTAGGATGAAGGTTAGATCTATAGATCTGTATAAGGAGCCTCACATTGTTCCCTCACCTCACTACAAGTTCAATATCTAAAAATCCCTTTCATTGAACTTTGAAGACTGAAATCCAAATGAAAACATGAGCTCGAAAACCAAAAGTCAAACCACAAAAGTGCCTGATGCCTCCCCGTCATTAACCCCTACCTCCTCTGCTTATCTGCCAGCGTGGGCCAGAGAGTCGGCCATCTGAGACCGGCCAGTTACAGCGGGGGTCGCGTAGGGTCAGCGCCACGGCAACAGCGGCAGTCTGCCACACCTCCTGTGAGGGGCTCATGTGGCCTGTCAATCACACGGTTACCTGGCAGCCACAGCCGGGGATGCTGGGACATGAAGTAGAGACAGTCCTCTGATGTCACTGCTGTTGTCTTCATCTGTTCTGATCATTTATCATTTCTGAATAATCCTCTCTAGAAAAGAGAGTTTTTTTGTATGTAATGGAACAAAAAAAGTGAATAAAAGACAAAATATTCAGCTTTTCCTTCATCTGTTTCACAAGAAAGTGTGTTCTCTTCCAGAGGAAATCCAACCTTGCAGCATGTGCGATTTAAGAGCACGCTTTCTGCAGAGAGGACGTCTGTCTGACTGGCAAAGGAACCAGCGTGTGGGTCTAAGGTGAGGCTGTTAAAACTAAATCAAAATGCTGAGCACCAGCTACGCACACATTCACGTGAGAGACGGGTCTATTTAAAGGACACCTCTGGTTTATTTCACCTTGGATCTTATGTTCATAATAATTGTGAGTATCGTTCTCCGACACGCTTGGCACGCGAGAGAAGTTTCACTTGGTTGCAATCTGCAACCTCGCCACTAGATGCCGCCAAATCCTGCACACTGGCCCTTTAAATACACAGATCCATGGATGTAGCTGCTGCATTGCAAAGATTAAAAAACTACCAACCATCACCCAGCTTAATGTTCTGTATAGGGTGAGAGGAGGGGGCGATGTACCCTCCTCTCGCCCCCCAAAAAAATGTCAAGAAAACTTGAAAACACAAGGCCTGTGTGAGCTAGCTACTGCTAGCTCACACAGGCCTTCACTCTACTAACGCACTTTCTGACTGGAGAGAGCAGCTTATTTGAATGCAGCCATCGTGCCAAATTCAATCGTATTTGTCATTTACAAATCACTTCTGCATTGTAAACTATTTCTTTTTTGGGAATTCTGGAACATTCTTAATACATTCTGCCATTCAAATGGCTGCATTTCCTCCTCCACATTGTCCCAGCAAGTATGTTATGAAGAGTTGTGAACTCGCTGTGTGCCGACGACACTATTATTGCACTGATATTTCTCAGCCTAATGAAATCTGCTCCGCCTCGCGCCGATGCAACACTGTTAACTTTGATCTGCACAGTTAAGTCTCCATGAACAGCTCATAAAGCATAATCTGCTCTGCATCTGCTTGTCTGCGCCAGAAGCACGGAGAGCCTTTTAGCATATCTTGACTGACACTCCGTTGCTCTCGGCTGAAAGAAAACAGTGACTTATTTTTTTATCAACGGCCCAGATAATACAATCAAGTATGAAGGAGTTAAAAACAAATCAAACTGGATCTGCATCGGTTGAGTGGCAGATGCCTGTGGGGCTTCCAGTTACTCCGTCTCTGTCTCCTCTTTCATCCATCTTCTACTTTCCAGTAGACAGGTTGACGTCCCTGAATGCAAAATACTTGTGCTGCAATCTCCTCCGAGGCTGTTCCCTCATTGTTGCTGGGCTGTTTTTTGGGGCTATTGTCCAATCTTTCATCCAGTAAACACAGCGATAAACTCGTGACGTCACCATCCCGATATCTCTCAAAACCTTTGTTTCATCCATCAGGTTGTAATGTCTCTGCACTTAATGACGGCTCAGAACAATCTGAGATGTCTGCTCTATGATAAGACCAATCACAGGAAAGGCCTTTTATTTATTTCATCAGTTATCCTTAAAAGAAAAAAGACACATGCCCGAGCAGACAGACGGTAGCAGTTTGCTGCTGTATGTTGGAGAATTGATTTGGAATGTTTCCCACATGAGTTTTGAACTGATTGTAGTGAATAAAAAAATAAAAAAATAATGAGTGCTTCCTCTCATGCTCGGGCCAGATCTGTGAAGTACGTTAGCATGCCGATGCATACGTTTGATACGTATGGAACTCACACCACATAGTTCACATTCAGTTCATCTTCCCAACCTTCCAATCTGCTTTAGAAGGCCAATGAGGAAGCTCTTCGTCCAGAGGAAGAGTTACCACGAGAACGCCGCCGCGCTTCGCCGGTGAGGTTAAAAGGTAACGCAGAAACAACAGCACTTTCTTTCGTCGCACTTTTCATCTTACACCTGTTGTTTTCGTTGGAAGAAATACTTTGAGGTCAGATGTGACGATAGCGTGGTCTGTTTTGGTGGCGAGCGGTTTGTGATGGATATGTTTTTGAAGGAAGAGAAGCAGATAAGATGATAGTGTCTAATGAGCAGCGGCCTGAGCACATCTACGCTCGAAGAGTCCGTCTATCTCGACTTATTCCTCGTGATTTGAATGCAGTCGCAGGGTTCAGAGGAAAGTATTCCAGAATTGGTGTTTTTGGAATTATTCATCAGGTTATCTGTAATCTCAGTGGTTCCTGTCTGAGATGTTTGATGTCTCAACGTGCTGCAGTTGGCCTCAGAAAGGTTCTCGTCTTGTTGTTTGAACAGTATCTTTGACCGTGAGTAATCCTCTGAAGGGGTTTGCAGGATGAAAACGGGACCTCAAGAACACAGAATATCTGCTTTAAATGTTGTTTAATTCCGAGTTCAGGAAGTCTGAATTGTAACGTTGTAAAATGATTTGAATTTATTCTAACTTTTACTGTTTTGCATGCTACCACTGTTGTGTTTTAGCTTGAATTTTACAACGAGGAAAGAGTTATTTGCCAGAAATGTAAATGTCATTTCACCGGTAAAGGTTTCCCTGTGCAGTTTTCGTGTAAACAGACAGAAGTTATGTTTAAATTCATCACCTTCCACCAAAATGCATCTGATCAACGTGCATTTTTCTCCCTCATATTCTCGACCCACTTGTCCCCTTACTGGCCTCTTCCAGAGCTTTCAACCACATCTCAGGGTTATCTGAGAGAGCCGTGGAAGAAGCTACTCTGTATTTGGTCTGAAAATGAGAGTGTAACTCAACACTAAATGACTCGGCAGCGTTTTACCTTTAACAGCAGCAGCACCTGCTCTGACATCACTGTTGGTGGGTGTGTCCGGGCGGAACCCCCCAAAACAAAAAATGAACTCACAGCCCAGTGTGTGCGTGCTCATTCTTTAGGATTGAGAGACAACGTCAGGATATCATTTTAGTAAATGAATCTTTTGAACCGTAGTGTACATTTTAATGGAATGGTTGAAATGAAAATGACGTAAAACTGGACCCGCCTTCATACAAAAGATGATTGAAATAGACAGGGAGAGGAGGTTAAATGTGACGTTCTTTGGAAGCAGCATAGCATGCTACAGAGCATCATGAGAAAACTAATACAAAATGACATCAATAAATGGATTCAGCTTGATTTGACAAAATGTTAACAACTAAGTGAGATCACAGAGAACGGCCAATACAAATCCGGTGTCTGTTTTCTTCGATAAAAGCAATAAATGTTCCTCAAAAACTTCAAACTGCATAATAGACCCATTTTCCTTTCAACAATCAGTAAGTCGTAGTTTTATTCTGCTTACTCTTGAAACAATATCCCGACCTTTCATCAGATGTGTTGACTGCGGCACTCTTTCCCAGCCTGAGAGCAACTCTTCTATCGCCTCTGCCTGTGGATCTTCTCCCTCCTTTATCAATTCTTTTTCAAACATCAGCTTTTCAAAAGCTGTTGGGGGTGCGATGTGAAAGGAGGGCAGTTTGAATATTCTGAAAGCTTTAAAGACAGGCCTAAAGCAACATCTGCAATTACACTATTCGTTGTCAAATATGTTTGCATATTCAGTGTTTAAAAAAAAGGAAAACCTGCTGGATGGGGCTTAATTTAAGCAGCCTCATAGGCGACATGCAAACTCCTCAACAATGTGCAGCGGAGAGATACCTTATTAGCCTTATTATCATTGCTCCTCCACCAGATTGTTGTCCTTCACCTAACTTTCCTCTTTATCGTGTAGACACAGACAAAATAAACTCCGCAGACGCCCGCGGCTCTCCGCTGAGAAAGAAAGTTGGTCGGTTGTGAAAATAAAAAAAAGCGACGAGACCACCGATGCCAGGACTGACTGAGGAGTGGGCTATGTTCTGACAGGTGTGGTGTCACGTCGACCGAAAGGCAAAGCTGTTTCTGAATTAATGGCGCCAGGTGATGGAGGAAAGCAGAGGAGCCGGAGCCAACTCTGCCGCCTGCAGTTCACTTGGAGGCCCCGGTGCGCTTCTTCTTTAAATAACTGCCCTTGATCTCCTGATCACTTGGCTACAGGCTACTTAATTAAAACTAACAAGCAGCGCATTAACACCCTGCCGGCATCGCTGACACCGTCAACCTGGTTTTTATGTAAGCACCACCCCCCGGGGAGAGACGGGTGCAGGATTCCAGATGCAGGTGAAGTTGATTTAAAAATGCCAGAAAAGAAAGATGGATTGAAAGGGTTTCTCAGTGTAAGGGAGTGTGTGTAGTGTGTGTAGTGTGTGTGTCCTCACAATAAAGGCAACATACCCGTCTTGGAAGGCCAGCCGTCAGCCTTAAAGACGGCCGCTTTGATCAAAAAGGCCGGTTCATCTTCACCTTCTCATGGACGTCGTCGCTGGATGCTGAAGAGACGGGAAGGAAATAAGGTGGAATGAAAGATGTAATGTGTCAGTTTTACTGTGCTTAAAGTGTAACTTTGGTATTTTCTTTTTCGGCCTGGACCATATTTCCCCGTGTTTCTATGTCCAAGTGACTAATGTGGACAACCGTTTTTGAAATTGGTCCAGAGTGCTGCAGCTGGCTGCAATGTGATCACTCGGGGCAGCTCCTCATCCTCCATGTACGTCCACTAAAAGAGCTCGTTTCTGCTCAGAATGTGATTGAAAGTGTCCGACAACATTACGGAAAGAAGATATAAAACCTTTTTCTGTACCTTTAGCTTGACCCGGTCTGTTTGTTATTGTGTGTGTCGCTCTGAGAAGTCTCGTTCTGCAGTATTGCGTCACTTCAACATCGTTGAAATCATCTCAATATTCAGCCATGACATTGACCATCTTTTAGATGACACAAAGCTGCTCTTTCTGTACTCCAACACAACAAACTCTCAGTTTCCACCGTTGTGTTCCGGGAACAAGTCACATGACACAAGAACAGAAAGGTAAAGAAGGAGACTTCTCAGAGCGAGACGCATAATAACAGACAAAAAGGGAAAGAAAAGCATTCATTTCATGTGTGGGATACTTTCTATAATGTTGTCAGACTCTTATAACAACAATCTGAGCCTGTGAGGACCTATTTCAAAAACTGTTGTCCCCATTAGTAATTTAGACACAACATTTGAAGTTATTGTCCAGTTCCCCCACTTTGTTTCCCCTTCACTGGCCTTAAGGTAGTTAAAATCCTCTTATTCTACATTACATTACAGTCATTTAGCAGACGCTTTCATCCAAAGTGACTTACAATTCAGATTCTATCACAGCGACGGGAGCAATTCTTTTGGGGGTGAAGTGTCTGGACACACAATCGACATGAAGTTTATCTGGCTGTATCGATGTCAGTCAAACTACTGAGAAAAGGGACTTCAGTGGAATCCAGCTCATCAGAAGGAGATGCTTGTCATGGATGTAACAGAAAAGTAAAGTATCAGGTGGAATGTAACTAAGTACATTCACTCAAGTTATGTTGTTTAGTACAAATCTGAGGTACTTGCTCTTTAATGTACTTGTATTTCCAAAGCAGTTTGAACAGATGGGACCAGTTTGTTTGTGACATAACTAATAATGTTCTGAGAAGAAATCATTGTGTTGTGACGTTGTTTCTTACAGTGTGTTGAATATGTCGAAGGTTATTCTGCACTTTCACGTTTGGTACTTTAAATACTGAGAATACTTCTGTAATTTGACTTCAAGATGCAGTATTTGCAATGCACGACTTTTACTTTAAGCTCAGTATTTGCTACATGGTGGCAGTAGTACTTCTACTTTTAGAAGAGGGTACTTCCTCCACAGAGTACCGCAGTGATGCTCCTGTTCTTTTGAGTGAAGTAACGAGTAATTCGTTCCCTGCAGAGTAATGAGCGCCTCGTCTGTGAATGTGAATGACTTTGTGCCGACCTCAGATGTCCCCCCCCCCCCCTCCCTCATTCGCAGAAAATGGAAATGGCTTAGCACTATCGCCGTTGCCCCGGCAACCATCTGAGTCCCCCATCTCGCGGTGGAGAAATGAGTTCTGAACGGGCTCGAGAGAGGCAGGGATTAAACATGATCCCGCGGACGGACTGTCAATCACAACCACAACTCTCCAACCTCCTTCCGCTGACAACACCCCCCCCCCCCAAAAAAACCCAACAAAAAGCACTGAGGTGTGTTTTTATTCAGAATCATCTGTTAATTATCACACTGATGGTGAATCTGGCTGCTGCTGTGTGTGAGCTATAAGCAGGGAACTAAAAAACAAATCGGTTCTCCTGCAGCGGCTTTAGTGCAGCTCGTTATATTCCAATGGCAAGAGGCGATGGATTAATTTAATTAGCCCGGTGAAGATTAATGACAATGCATAGGCCCTCTGTAGATAAGGCTATAGGCCTACACTGTGTTATTTTCAACACGCCGCTGTGTCTAATTTGGGAAAGTGGGGAGTAAAATGAGTCGAGTTTTATAACCTTGGCTTTGCATTAATCTGTGTGGCTACGTCTGAATGATGGAGTTCATGTGTGTATAATAGCGCCACACTTAACTCAGCTTTTATAGACACTTTAAAACAGACGTGCTGGGATGTACTCTTGTTTGTTGGCAAATTTGGAGATTTGTTATCTGTAATCATGTCTCTACTGTGTTAATTCTGCACCAATCACCAATAAGTCCAATATGTGCACACACACTTGGCAATAAAGCGTTTCTGATTCTTTTAAGGGATGAAAGAAACAAGCTGACATTGCTGCACCACCAGAGGAACAGATGTGCTGTTAATAAAGACAATGTGTGCTGATATACATCAATGCTGTGCTGAAAAGGTGTAACTCAAGTTGAACACGCGTCTTCAGGCATCGACCTTCTACTGCTGCAGGTGTCTTCACATCAGCAGAATAAACAGAAGTCATTATGAGATGAATCGTTGTCTTTAAAATGTGCTTGCTCTTTATTTTGCAGTAAGAGTGCATCGTGTGTCATAGTGTGAGTGTCTGCTTAAGAGAGATTTGTCGCTTCTCACATTGTTTTGTTTGAATACTTTTTAGGTCTCTGAATGTGTCAAAAATCGAGTCAAGCAGAAAGCAGAAAGCAGACCTTTGAACACAGATAAATAGAATTATTTTGTGGCAGAAACATGTTTCTGGTGCTTTCTTGGCACACGTTTGTGGGGTTCCACACTAAAGCCTCCACACATTAATACAACTATATATGTATCTTGTTATTGATGAGCTAAACCTGAAAAGACTGGAAGTCTAAGGTTATGGTCACTGTAACTCTTGCAGGATATATGGCGTCACTGTCAATTTTGCTGACAAGACAAGATGAATTATTAGATGGGGACAAAAACATATATTTAAAAAAAAATCACAAATAAAGCTTTTTAAAATTATTATTATTAACGATGACAGCTAAATGTAGTGTTTGGAGAAGTAATCCCGTTACAGTGACGCAGCGCTGGTTGGCAGGCTGGCACAGAGAGCGCGCGAGAGAGAGGGCGGGGAGAGTGAGACCCCCGCATGCAATTTGATATTTGCCTCTTTGACAGTCATTTAAAGCGGGGGGGGGGGGGGGGGGGGGGGGGGTCCTGGAGAACCCGATAGCCGGGGGACTTACACCCCTCCGAAAAAGGCTTTCGGGACACTTTAGCCCGGCTCGGCCCCGCAGCGCCAGAGAGTCGGCGGGCCGGGTGTAAACGTTAAATGTTAACTATTTGTTCAGAGGAGGAAAACCAAGCCAGTCTTTCATTCATTCTTTTTTTTGGGATCCCCTCCTCCCCCCCCCCCCTCCATCTCTCCTCCTCTTTCTCTCTTTCTTTCTTTTCCAGACTCCACAGCCCACAAACAGCATTGACGAAAGCGGCTTATGGGAGTCTCTCCTAATATCGAATTAGAAAGCAAGAGGGAAGTTTATAGAGAGGGGGAAACAGAGGAAGGGACATCTTTAGTAATATGCTGAGCGTGTACAGAGAAAGAGTCTGACGCGGTGGAAAGAGGAGGTTATCTGCCATCGTGGCGGTTCCTTATCAGTGGATAAATATTTGTATATCATGGGCCAGCTGGGGACGTGTTGTTGTGATTGTTGCAACACAGGTGATCTACATTGAGATATACGTCCTCTGCGCTGCAGTGTGTGTGGCCTTTTTTCAATTATGAGGTTAAAAGAGTGTTTTTTAATAAACGACTGCTCATTAAAGGGAGAGTACATTCCCCTGCAGATAACAGGCAGGTTGCATTGTGCTGGTCTCTCCTGGGAGGACCCCCCCCCCCCCCCATGCCTTGCATCTCATTACACGCTCATCTTCCACATCTCTATCTGCAGCATCAGCCTCCCATCACAACCCGCTATATATGCGGCCTGTTTCTGCTCAGACAAAAGAGTCTCTTTCACGGGGCTAGATTTTGGAGACCAACATTTTTTTTAAGCGAAGACCAACGTGATCTGGTTGTTGTTCTCCCTCGCTGGACTCCCAGTGGCCACCCAGTCCAGGATTATTCTGCTCAGCCAGGAAAAGAGGCGGAGGAGGAGGAGAGGGGGTGGGGGGAAGAGGGGATGGCTTGCTAGATACCCAGCCGCCTGTAAGTGTCCATCCCCGGTTTATTTGACATGGCA